>NC_056746.1:183759057-183949539 GCF_019279795.1 Protopterus annectens | reverse complement strand
TAAACTCAAAATATAAAAAGGCAATAAACTAATACAAAATACAACAAATAAAAAGCAAACCAACCTTTCCCTCACAGCAAAGTATAGCAGAGTCTGGGTGAGCCTTTCCAATAAATCTCTGAAATGTTTTATTTCAACCCTTAAATAGAAGGTTTAGTTCCTAGCTCCACCCCTCACTTCACAAATGATTAACCTTAAGTGACCTCTTCTGACTTATGTATGAGTCCTTAATTGATCCAGTTCTAATTTCTGCCTGACTTACAAGAGACAGAGCTGTGGGGTCCTTTGAAGTTTTAGTATGCAGTTAAAAGCAAAACATAAGGTAAAGAAAACAAATTACAGCACTCAAAATATAAAAAGGCAATAAACTAATACAAAAGACAAATAAAAAGCAAACCAACCTTTTCCTCACAGCAAAGTGTAGCGGAGTCTGGGTGAGCCTTTCCGATAATGCTCTGACATTTTTTATTTTACCCTTGAATAGAAGGTTTAGTTACTAGCTCCACACCTTCAGTTCACAAATGATTAACCTTAAGTGACCTATTCTGTCTTACGTATGAGTCCTTAATTGATCAGTTCTAATTTCTGCCTGACTCAAAGGCGTCAGAGCTGTGGGGTCTTTTGAAGTTTTAATATGCAGTTAAAAGCAGAACACAAGGTAAAGAAAACAAATCACAGCACTCAAAATATAAACAGGCAATAAACTAATACAAAATACAACAAACAAAAAGCAAACCAACCTTTCCCTCACAGCAAAGTGTAACAAAGTCAGGGTGAGCCTTTCCAATAAATCTCTGAAATGTTTTATTTTACCCTTTAAATAGAAGGTTTAGTTCCGCAGTCCACCTCCTCAGTTCACAAATGATTAACCTTAAGTGACCTCTTCTGACTTATGTATGAGTCCTTAATTGATCCAGTTCTAATTTCTGCCTGACTTACAAGAGACAGAGCTGTGGGGTCCTTTGAAGTTTTAATATGCAGTTAAAAGCAAAACATAAGGTAAAGAAAACAAATCACAGCACTAAAAATATAAAAAGACAATAAACTAATACAAAATACAACAAATAAAAAGCAAACCAACCTTTCCCTCACAGCAAAGTATAGCAGAGTCTGGGTGAGCCTTTCCAATAAAGCTCTGAAATGTTTTATTTTACCCCTTAAATAGAAGGTTTAGTTCCTAGCTCCACCTCCTCATTTCACAGATGATTAACCTTAAGTGACCTCTTCTGACTTATGTATGAGTCCTTAATTGATCCAGTTCTAATTTCTGCCTGACTTACAAGAGACAGAGCTGTGGGGTCCTTTGAAGTTTTAGTATGCAGTTAAAAGCAAAACATAAGGTAAAGAAAACAAATCACAGCACTCAAAATATAAAAAGGCAATAAACTAATACAAAATACAACAAATAAAAAGCAAACCAACCTTTCCCTCATAGCAAAGTGTAGCAGAGTCTGGGTGAGCCTTTCCAATAAATCTCTGAAATGTTTTATTTCAACCCTTAAATAGAAGGTTTAGTTCCTAGCTCCACCCCCTCACTTCACAAATGATTAACCTTAAGTGACCTCTTCTGACTTATGTATGAGTACTTAATTGATCCAGTTCTAATTTCTGCCTGACTTACAAGAGACAGAGCTGTGGGCTCTTTTGAAGTTTTAATACGCAGTTAAAGCAAAACACAAAGTAAAGAAAACAAATCACAGCACTCAAAATATAAAAAGGCAATAAACTAATACAAAAGACAAATAAAAAGCAAACCAACCTTTCCCTCACAGCAAAGTGTAGCAGAGTCTGGGTGAGCCTTTCCAATAAAGCTCTGAAATGTTTTATTTTACCCCTTAAGTAGAAGGTTTAGTTACTAGCTTAACCACCTCAGTTCACAAATGATTAACCTTAAGTGAACTCTTCTATCTTATGTATGAGTCCTTAATTGATCAGTTCTAATTTCTGTCTGACTCACAAGAGACAGAGCTGTGGGGTCTTTTGAAGTTTTAATATGTAGTTAAAAGCAAAACACAAGTTAAAGAAAACAAATCACAGCACTCATAATATAAAAAGACAATAAACTAATACAAAATACAACAAATAAAAAGCAAACCAACATTTCCCTCACAGCAAAGTGTAGCAGAGTCTGGGTGAGCCTTTCCAATAAAGCTCTGAAATGTTTCATTTTACCCCTTAAATAGAAGGTTTAGTTCCTAGCTCCACCCCCTCAGTTCACAAATGATTAACCTTAAGTGACCTCTTCTGTCTTATGTATGAGTCCATAATTGATCAGCTCTAATTTCTGCCTGACTCACAAGAGACAGAGCTGTGGGCTATTTTGAAGTTTTAATATGCAGTTAAAAGCAAAACACAAGGTAAAGAAAACAAATCACAGCACTCAAAATATAAAAAGGCAATAAACTAATACAAACGACAAATAAAAACCAAACCAACCTTTCCCTCACAGCAAAATGTAGCAGAGTCTGGGTGAGCCTTTCCAAAAAAGCTCTGAAATGTTTTATTTTACCCCTTAAATAGAAGGTTTAGTTCCTAGCTCCACCCCCTCAGTTCACAAATGATTAACCTTAAGTGACATCTTCTGTCTTATGTATGAGTCCTTAATTGATCAGTTCTAATTTCTGCCTGACTCACAAGAGTCAGAGCTGTGGGGTCTTTTGAAGTTTTAATATGCAGTTAAAAGCAAAACACAAGGTAAAGAAAACAAATCACAGCACTCAAAATATAAAAAGGCAATAAACTAATACAAAATACAACAAATAAAAAGCAAACCAACCTTTCCCTCACAGAAAAGTGTAGCAGAGTCTGGGTGAGCCTTTCCAATAAAGCTCTGAAATGTTTTATTTTACCCCTTAAGTAGTAGGTTTAGTTACTAGCTCAACCACCTCAGTTCACAAATGATTAACCTTAAGTGAACTCTTCTATCTTATGTATGAGTCCTTAATTGATCCAGTTCTAATTTCTGCCTGACTCACAAGAGACAGAGTTGTGGGGTCTTTT
This sequence comes from Protopterus annectens, assembly GCF_019279795.1. Classification (NCBI taxonomy): domain Eukaryota; kingdom Metazoa; phylum Chordata; order Ceratodontiformes; family Protopteridae; genus Protopterus; species Protopterus annectens. The sequence continues at coordinate 183,946,539 of NC_056746.1, read as the reverse complement.
GAAGTTTTAATATGCAGTTAAAAGCAAAACACAAGGTAAAGAAAACAAATCACAGCACTCAAAATATAAAAAGGCAATAAACTAATACAAAATACAACAAATAAAAAGCAAACCAACCTTTCCCTCACAGCAAAGTGTAGCAGAGTCTGGGTGAGCCTTTCCAATAAAGCTCTGAAATGTTTTATTTTACCCCTTAAGTAGAAGGTTTAGTTACTAGCTTAACCACCTCAGTTCACAAATGATTAACCTTAAGTGAACTCTTCTATCTTATGTATGAGTCCTTAATTGATCAGTTCTAATTTCTGTCTGACTCACAAGAGACAGAGCTGTGGGGTCTTTTGAAGTTTTAATATGTAGTTAAAAGCAAAACACAAGTTAAAGAAAACAAATCACAGCACTCATAATATAAAAAGACAATAAACTAATACAAAATACAACAAATAAAAAGCAAACCAACATTTCCCTCACAGCAAAGTGTAGCAGAGTCTGGGTGAGCCTTTCCAATAAAGCCCTGAAATGTTTCATTTTACCCCTTAAATAGAAGGTTTAGTTCCTAGCTCCACCCCCTCAGTTCACAAATGATTAATCTTAAGTGACCTCTTCTGTCTTATGTATGAGTCCATAATTGATCAGCTCTAATTTCTGCCTGACTCACAAGAGACAGAGCTGTGGGCTCTTTTGAAGTTTTAATATGCAGTTAAAAGCAAAACACAAGGTAAAGAAAACAAATCACAGCACTCAAAATATAAAAAGGCAATAAACTAATACAAACGACAAATAAAAACCAAACCAACCTTTCCCTCACAGCAAAATGTAGCAGAGTCTGGGTGAGCCTTTCCAAAAAAGCTCTGAAATGTTTTATTTTACCCCTTAAATAGAAGGTTTAGTTCCTAGCTCCACCCCCTCAGTTCACAAATGATTAACCTTAAGTGACATCTTCTGTCTTATGTATGAGTCCTTAATTGATCAGTTCTAATTTCTGCCTGACTCACAAGAGACAGAGCTGTGGTCTTTGAAGTTTTAATATGCAGTTAAAAGCAAAACACAAGGTAAAGAAAACAAATCACAGCACTCAAAATATAAAAAGGCAATAAACTAATACAAAATACAACAAATAAAAAGCAAACCAACCTTTCCCTCACAGCAAAGTGTAGCAGAGTCTGGGTGAGCCTTTCCAATAAAGCTCTGAAATGTTTTATTTTACCCCTTAAGTAGAAGGTTTAGTTACTAGCTCAACCACCTCAGTTCACAAATGATTAACCTTAAGTGAACTCTTCTATCTTATGTATGAGTCCTTAATTGATCAGTTCTAATTTCTGCCTGACTCACAAAAGACAGAGCTGTGGGGTCTTTTGAAGTTTTAATATGTAGTTAAAAGCAAAACACAAGTTAAAGAAAACAAATCACAGCACTCATAATATAAAAAGACAGTAAACTAATACAAAATACAACAAGTAAAAAGCAAACCAACCTTTCCCTCACAGCAAAGTGTAGCAGAGTCTGGGCGAGCATTTCCAATAAAGCTCTGAAATGTTTTATTTTACCCCTTAAATAGAAGGTTTAGTTCCTAGCTCCACCCCCTCCGTTCACAAATGATTAACCTTAAGTGACCTATTCTGTCTTATGTATGAGTCCTTAATTGATCCAGTTCTAATTTCTGCCTGACTCACAAGAGACAGAGTTGTGGGGTCTTTTGAAGTTTTAATATGCAGTTAAAAGCAAAACACAAGGTAAAGAAAACAAATCACAGCACTCAAAATATAAAAAGACAATAAACTAATACAAAATACAACAAATAAAAAGCAAACCAACCTTTCCCTCACAGCAAAGTGTAGCAAAGTATGGGTGAGCCTTTCCAATAAAGCTCTGAAATGTTTTATTTTACCCCTTAAATAGAAGGTTTAGTTCCTAGCTCCACCTCCTCAGTTCACAGATGATTAACCTTAAGTGACCTCTTCTGACTTATGTATGAGTCCTTAATTGATCCAGTTCTAATTTCTGCCCGACTTACAAGAGACAGAGCTGTGGGGTCCTTTGAAGTTTTAGTATGCAGTTAAAAGCAAAACATAAGGTAAAGAAAACAAATTACAGCACTCAAAATATAAAAAGGCAATAAACTAATACAAAATACAACAAATAAAAAGCAAACCAACCTTTTCCTCACAGCAAAGTGTAGCAGAGTCTGGGTGAGCCTTTCCAATAAAGCTCTGAAATGTTTTATTTTACCCCTTAAATAGAAGGTTTAGTTCCTAGCTCCACCCCCTCAGTTCACAAATGATTAACCTTAAGTGACCTCTTCTGTCTTATGTATGAGTCCTTAATTGATCAGTTCTAATTTCTGCCTGACTCACAAGAGACAGAGCTGTGGGGTCTTTTGAAGTTTTAATATGCAGTTAAAAGCAAAACACAAGTTAAAGAAAACAAATCACAGCACTCAAAGTATAAAAGGCAATAAACTAATACAAAATACAACAAATAAAAAGCAAACCAACCTTTCCCTCACAGCAAAGTGTAGCAGAGTCTGGGTGAGCCTTTCCAATAAAGCTCTGAAATGTTTTATTTTACCCCTTAAATAGAAGGTTTAGTTCCTAGCTCCACCCCCTCACTTCACAAATGATTAACCTTAAGTGACCTCTTCTGACTTATGTATGAGTCCTTAATTGATCCAGTTCTAATTTCTGCCTGACTTACAAGAGACAGAGCTGTGGGGTCCTTTGAAGTTTTAGTATGCAGTTAAAAGCAAAACACAAGGTAAAGAAAACAAATCACAGCACTCAAAATATAAAAAGGCAATAAACTAATACAAAATACAACAAATAAAAAGCAAACCAACCTTTCCCTCACAGCAAAGTGTAGCAGAGTCTGGGTGAGCCTTTCCAAAAAAGCTCTGAAATGTTTTATTTTACCCCTTAAATAGAAGGTTTAGTTCCTAGCTCCACCTCCTCAGTTCATAAATGATTAACCTTAAGTGACCTCTTCTGACTTATGTATGAGTCCTTAATTGTTCCAGTTCTAATTTCTGTTTGACTTACAAGAGACAGAGCTGTGGGGTCCTTTGAAGTTTTAATATGCAGTTAAAAGCAAAACATAAGGTAAAGAAAACAAATCACTGCACTAAAAATATAAAAAGGCAATAAACTAATATAAAATACAACAAATAAAAAGTAAACCAACCTTTCCCTCACAGCAAAGTGTAGCAGAGTCTGGGCAAGCCTTTCCAATAAAGCTCTGAAATGTTTTATTTTACCCCTTAAATAGAAGGTTTAGTTCCTAGCTCCACCCCCCAGTTCATAAATGATTAACCTTAAGTGACCTCTTCTGTCTTATGTATGAGTCCTTAATTGATCAGCACTAATTTCTGTCTGACTCACAAGAGACAGAGCTGTGGGCTCTTTTGAAGTTTTAATATGCAGTTAAAAGCAAAACACAAGGTAAAGAAAACAAATCACAGCACTCAAAATATAAAAAGGCAATAAACTAATACAAAAGACAAATAAAAAGCAAGCCAACCTTTCCCTCACAGCAAAGTGTAGCAGAGTCTGGGTGAGCCTTTCCAAAAAAGCTCTGAAATGTTTTATTTTACCCCTGAAATAGAAGGTTTAGTTCCTAGCTCCACCTCCTCAGTTCACAAATGATTAACCTTAAGTGACCTCTTCTGTCTTATATATGAGTCCTTAATTGATCAGTTCTAATTTCTGCCTGACTCACAAGAGTCAGAGCTGTGGGGTCTTTTGAAGTTTTAATATGCAGTTAAAAGCAAAACACAAGGTAAAGAAAACAAGTCCAACACTCAAAATATAAAAAGGCAATAAACTAATACAAAATACAACAAATAAAAAGCAAACCAACCTTTCCCTCACAGCAAAGTGTAGCAGAGTCTGGGTGAGCCTTTCCAATAAAGCTCTGAAATGTTTTATTTTACCCTTAAGTAGAAGGTTTAGTTACTAGCTTAACCACCTCAGTTCACAAATGATTAACCTTAAGTGAACTCTTCTATCTTATGTATGAGTCCTTAATTGATCAGTTCTAATTTCTGTCTAACTCACAAGAGACAGAGCTGTGGGGTCTTTTGAAGTTTTAATATGCAGTTAAAAGCAAAACACAAAGTAAAGAAAACAAATCACAGCACTCAAAATATGAAAAGGCAATAAACTAATATAAAATACAACAAATAAAAAGCAAACCAACATTTCCCTCAGAGCAAAGTGTAGCAGAGTCTGGGTGAGCCTTTCCAATAAAGCTCTGAAATGTTTCATTTTACCCCTTAAATAGAAGGTTTAGTTCCTAGCTCCACCCCCTCAGTTCACAAATGATTAACCTTAAGTGACCTCTTCTGTCTTATGTATGAGTCCTTAATTGATCAGCTCTAATTTCTGCCTGACTCACAAGAGACAGAGCTGTGGGCTCTTTTGAAGTTTTAATATGCAGTTAAAAGCAAAACACAAGGTAAAGAAAACAAATCACAGCACTCAAAATATAAAAAGGCAATAAACTAATACAAAAGACAAATAAAAAGCAAACCAACCTTTCCCTCACAGCAAAGTGTAGCAGAGTCTGGGTGAGCCTTTCCAAAAAAGCTCTGAAATGTTTTATTTTACTCCTTAAGTAGAAGGTTTAGTTCCTAGCTCCACCCCCTCGGTTCACAAATGATTAACCTTAAGTGACATCTTCTGTCTTATGTATGAGTCCTTAATTGATTAGTTCTAATTTCTGCCTGACTCACAAGAGTCAGAGCTGTGGGGTCTTTTGAAGTTTTAATATGCAGTTAAAAGCAAAACACAAGGTAAAGAAAACAAATCACAGCACTCAAAATATAAAAAGGCAATAAACTAATACAAAATACAACAAATAAAAAGCAAACCAACCTTTCCCTCACAGCAAAGTGTAGCAGAGTCTGGGTGAGCCTTACCAATAAAGCTCTGAAATGTTTTATTTTACCCCTTAAGTAGAAGGTTTAGTTACTAGCTCAACCACCTCAGTTCACAAATGATTAACCTTAAGTGAACTCTTCTATCTTATGTATGAGTCCTTAATTGATCAGTTCTAATTTGTGCCTGACTCACAAAAGACAGAGCTGTGGGGTCTTTTGAAGTTTTAATATGTAGTTAAAAGCAAAACACAAGTTAAAGAAAACAAATCACAGCACTCATAATATAAAAAGACAATAAACTAATACAAAATACAACAAGTAAAAAGCAAACCAACCTTTCCCTCACAGCAAAGTGTAGCAGAGTCTGGGCGAGCCTTTCCAATAAAGCTCTGAAATGTTTTATTTTACCCCTTAAATAGAAGGTTTAGTTCCTAGCTTCACCCCCTCAGTTCATAAATGATTAACCTTAAGTGACCTCTTCTTTCTTATGTATGAGTCCTTAATTGATCAGTTCTAATTTCTGCCTGACTCACAAGAGACAGAGCTGTGGGGTCTTTTTAAGTTTTAATATACGGTTAAAATCAAAACTCAAGGTAATGAAAACAAATCACAGCACTCAAAATATAAAAAGGCAATAAACTAATACAAAATACAACAAATAAAAAGGAAACCAACCTTTCCCTCACAGCAAAGCGTAGCAGAGTCTGGGTGAGCCTTTCCAAAAAAGCTCTGAAATGTTTTATTTTACCCCTTAAGTAGAAGGTTTAGTTCCTAGCTCCACCCCCTCCATTCACAAATGATTAACCTTAAGTGACCTATTCTGTCTTATGTATGAGTCCTTAATTGATCAGTTCTAATTTCTGCCTGACTCACAAAAGACAGAATTGTGGGGTCTTTTGAAGTTTTAATATGTAGTTAAAAGCAAAACACAAGTTAAAGAAAACAAATCATAGCACTCACAATATAAAAAGACAATAAACTAATACAAAATACAACAAGTAAAAAGCAAACCAACCTTTCCCTCACAGCAAAGTGTAGCAGAGTCTGGGCGAGCCTTTCCAATAACGCTCTGAAATGTTTTATTTTACCCCTTAAATAGAAGGTTTAGTTCCTAGCTCCACCCCCTCAGTTCACAAATGATTAACCTTAAGTGACCTCTTCTGTCTTATGTATGAGTCCTTAATTGATCAGTTTTAATTTCTGCCTGACTCACAAGAGTCAGAGCTGTGGGGTCTTTTGAAGTTTTAATATGCAGTTAAAAGCAAAACACAAGGTAAAGAAAACAAGTCCAACACTCAAAATATAAAAAGGCAATAAACTAATACAAAATACAACAAATAAAAAGCAAACCAACCTTTCCCTCACAGCAAAGTGTAGCAGAGTCTGGGTGAGCCTTTCCAATAAAGCTCTGAAATGTTTTATTTTACCCCTTAAGTAGAAGGTTTAGTTACTAGCTTAACCACCTCAGTTCACAAATGATTAACCTTAAGTGAACTCTTCTATCTTATGTATGAGTCCTTAATTGATCAGTTCTAATTTCTGTCTAACTCACAAGAGACAGAGCTGTGGGTCTTTTGAAGTTTTAATATGCAGTTAAAAGCAAAACACAAAGTAAAGAAAACAAATCACAGCACTCAAAATATAAAAAGGCAATAAACTAATATAAAATACAACAAATAAAAAGCAAACCAACATTTCCCTCAGAGCAAAGTGTAGCAGAGTCTGGGTGAGCCTTTCCAATAAAGCTCTGAAATGTTTCATTTTACCCCTTAAATTGAAGGTTTAGTTCCTAGCTCCACCCCCTCAGTTCACAAATGATTAACCTTAAGTGACCTCTTTTGTCTTATGTATGAGTCCTTAATTGATCAGCTCTAATTTCTGCCTGACTCACAAGAGACAGAGCTGTGGGCTCTTTTGAAGTTTTAATATGCAGTTAAAAGCAAAACACAAGGTAAAGAAAACAAATCACAGCACTCAAAATATAAAAAGGCAATAAACTAATACAAAAGACAAATAAAAAGCAAACCAACCTTTCCCTCACAGCAAAGTGTAGCAGAGTCTGGGTGAGCCTTTCCAAAAAAGCTCTGAAATGTTTTATTTTACTCCTTAAGTAGAAGGTTTAGTTCCTAGCTCCACCCCCTCAGTTCACAAATGATTAACCTTAAGTGACATCTTCTGTCTTATGTATGAGTCCTTAATTGATTAGTTCTAATTTCATTTCTGCCTGACTCACAAGAGTCAGAGCTGTGGGGTCTTTTGAAGTTTTAATATGCAGTTAAAAGCAAAACACAAGGTAAAGAAAACAAATCACAGCACTCAAAATATAAAAAGGCAATAAACTAATACAAAATACAACAAATAAAAAGCAAACCAACCTTTCCCTCACAGCAAAGTGTAGCAGAGTCTGGGTGAGCCTTTCCAATAAAGCTCTGAAATGTTTTATTTTACCCCTTAAGTAGAAGGTTTAGTTACTAGCTCAACCACCTCAGTTCACAAATGATTAACCTTAAGTGAACTCTTCTATCTTATGTATGAGTCCTTAATTGATCAGTTCTAATTTGTGCCTGACTCACAAAAGACAGAGCTGTGGGGTCTTTTGAAGTTTTAATATGTAGTTAAAAGCAAAACACAAGTTAAAGAAAACAAATCACAGCACTCATAATATAAAAGACAATAAACTAATACAAAATACATCATTTAAATGGAAAACCAACCTTTCCCTCACAGCAAAGTGTAGCAGAGTCTGGGCGAGCCTTTCCAATAAAGCTCTGAAATGTTTTATTTTACCCTTAAATAGAAGGTTTAGTTCCTAGCTTCACCCCCTCAGTTCATAAATGATTAACCTTAAGTGACCTCTTCTTTCTTATGTATGAGTCCTTAATTGATCAGTTCTAATTTCTGCCTGACTCACAAGAGACAGAGCTGTGGGGTCTTTTTAAGTTTTAATATACGGTTAAAATCAAAACTCAAGGTAATGAAAACAAATCACAGCACTCAAAATATAAAAAGGCAATAAACTAATACAAAATACAACAAATAAAAAGGAAACCAACCTTTCCCTCACAGCAAAGTGTAGCAGAGTCTGGGTGAGCCTTTCCAAAAAAGCTCTGAAATGTTTTATTTTACCCCTTAAGTAGAAGGTTTAGTTCCTAGCTCCACCCTCTCCATTCACAAATGATTAACCTTAAGTGACCTATTCTGTCTTATGTATGAGTCCTTAATTGATCCAGTTCTAATTTCTGCCTGACTCACAAGAGACAGAGCTGTGGGGTCTTTTGAAGTTTTAATATGCAGTTAAAAGCAAAACACAAGGTAAAGAAAACAAGTCCAACACTCAAAATATAAAAAGGCAATAAACTAATACAAAATACAACAAATAAAAAGCAAACCAACCTTTCCCTCACAGCAAAGTGTAGCAGAGTCTGGGTGAGCCTTTCCAATAAAGCTCTGAAATGTTTTATTTTACCCCTTAAGTAGAAGGTTTAGTTACTAGCTTAACCACCTCAGTTCACAAATGATTAACCTTAAGTGAACTCTTCTATCTTATGTATGAGTCCTTAATTGATCAGTTCTAATTTCTGTCTAACTCACAAGAGACAGAGCTGTGGGGTCTTTTGAAGTTTTAATATGCAGTTAAAAGCAAAACACAAAGTAAAGAAAACAAATCACAGCACTCAAAATATAAAAAGGCAATAAACTAATATAAAATACAACAAATAAAAAGCAAACCAACATTTCCCTCAGAGCAAAGTGTAGCAGAGTCTGGGTGAGCCTTTCCAATAAAGCTCTGAAATGTTTCATTTTACCCCTTAAATAGAAGGTTTAGTTCCTAGCTCCACCCCCTCAGTTCACAAATGATTAACCTTAAGTGACCTCTTTTGTCTTATGTATGAGTCCTTAATTGATCAGCTCTAATTTCTGCCTGACTCACAAGAGACAGAGCTGTGGGCTCTTTTGAAGTTTTAATATGCAGTTAAAAGCAAAACACAAGGTAAAGAAAACAAATCACAGCACACAAAATATAAAAAGGCAATAAACTAATACAAAAGACTAATAAAAAGCAAACCAACCTTTCCCTCACAGCAAAGTGTAGCAGAGTCTGGGTGAGCCTTTCCAAAAAAGCTCTGAAATGTTTTATTTTGCTCCTTAAGTAGAAGGTTTAGTTCCTAGCTCCACCCCCTCAGTTCACAAATGATTAACCTTAAGTGACATCTTCTGTCTTATGTATGAGTCCTTAATTGATTAGTTCTAATTTCTGCCTGACTCACAAGAGTCAGAGCTGTGGGGTCTTTTGAAGTTTTAATATGCAGTTAAAAGCAAAACACAAGGTAAAGAAAACAAATCACAGCACTCAAAATATAAAAGGCAATAAACTAATACAAAATACAACAAATAAAAAGCAAACCAACCTTTCCCTCACAGCAAAGTGTAGCAGAGTCTGGGTGAGCCTTTCCAATAAAGCTCTGAAATGTTTTATTTTACCCCTTAAGTAGAAGGTTTAGTTACTAGCTCAACCACCTCAGTTCACAAATGATTAACCTTAAGTGAACTCTTCTATCTTATGTATGAGTCCTTAATTGATCAGTTCTAATTTGTGCCTGACTCACAAAAGACAGAGCTGTGGGGTCTTTTGAAGTTTTAATATGTAGTTAAAAGCAAAACACAAGTTAAAGAAAACAAATCACAGCACTCATAATATAAAAAGCCAATAAACTAATACAAAACACAACAAATAAAATCAAACCAACCTTTCCCTCACAGCAACGTGTAGCAGAGTCTGGGCGAGCCTTTCCAATAAAGCTCTGAAATGTTTTATTTTACCCCTTAAATAGAAGGTTTAGTTCCTAGCTTCACCCCCTCAGTTCATAAATGATTAACCTTAAGTGACCTCTTCTTTCTTATGTATGAGTCCTTAATTGATCAGTTCTAATTTCTGCCTGACTCACAAGAGACAGAGCTGTGGGGTCTTTTTAAGTTTTAATATACGGTTAAAATCAAAACTCAAGGTAATGAAAACAAATCACAGCACTCAAAATATAAAAAGGCAATAAACTAATACAAAATACAACAAATAAAAAGGAAACCAACCTTTCCCTCACAGCAAAGTGTAGCAGAGTCTGGGTGAGCCTTTCCAAAAAAGCTCTGAAATGTTTTATTTTACCCCTTAAGTAGAAGGTTTAGTTCCTAGCTCCACCCTCTCCATTCACAAATGATTAACCTTAAGTGACCTATTCTGTCTTATGTATGAGTCCTTAATTGATCAGTTCTAATTTCTGCCTGACTCACAAAAGACAGAGCTGTGGGGTCTTTTGAAGTTTTAATATGTAGTTAAAAGCAAAACACAAGTTAAAGTAAACAAATCATAGCACTCACAATATAAAAAGACAATAAACTAATACAAAATACAACAAGTAAAAAGCAAACCAACCTTTCCCTCACAGCAAAGTGTAGCAGAGTCTGGGCGAGCCTTTCCAATAAAGCTCTGAAATGTTTTATTTTACCCCTTAAATAGAAGGTTTAGTTCCTAGCTCCACCCCCTCCATTCACAAATGATTAACCTTAAGTGACCTATTCTGTCTTATGTATGAGTCCTTAATTGATCCAGTTCTAATTTCTGCCTGACTCACAAGAGACAGAGCTGTGGGGTCTTTTTAAGTTTTAATATACGGTTAAAATCAAAACTCAAGGTAATGAAAACAAATCACAGCACTCAAAATATAAAAAGGCAATAAACTAATACAAAATACAACAAATAAAAAGGAAACCAACCTTTCCCTCACAGCAAAGTGTAGCAGAGTCTGGGTGAGCCTTTCCAATAAAAGCAATTTTTTTCTCTTACTATCTGTATTATATAGGGGTGGACAAATTCGATCTGGAGTAACTATGAGAGGGGCATTATGGGTAGGTCTTAGCTGAGAGTTTTGGGCTGGCGTGAGCTTGGAAACGGCCGTGTCGTTCCGAGGATGGAACCAAAGTCCTAACAGTAATGAATGAAGATCTACAACACAGATGGAATGCTATGGTAAGACATAATTTCTTTTTACAACTCGAACCTAGATAGTGTAAGTGTGTTTTGGTTCTGGTGCTTGCTACTTTAATAGTAGTAATCGTCCAGTTCTCACTTATCATCAAGAATATCAAGAGATACTTTAAAATATGTGTGCATATTAAGCAGCTGAACCCACTAATCTTCAGTTTTAGCCAAGTCTTTTCACATTCAATTTCAAAATAAAATGATCCATTTATTTACTCATTAGAAAATCTTAAACTTAGTTAAGTATCCATGTCTTTTTTATCTTCTAGAATGATATGCCAATTCCAAAACATACACTGTTTTAGTGAACCCTGTGAGCTGTGAATGAGCTATTTCCTTCCTGTGTCCAGGATACATGGTTTGATTCATTCCCTCGTTTGTTAACTTGCTGTGCCAGTCTGAGCAAGTGAGTCATCCCTCAAAACCCCAGATACATCTTCTCCTACTAATAACCTGAATAACCAAATAGGATATCTGTATTCACACTTACTAAAGGGCTCCCTTACGTATAAATACCCAGCTACAAATGTAGTTAAACTTGATGAAAATTGCATCTATATTGACCAACCAAGATAAAATAGTGGCTGAAATTGTCTAACTTAAATAAAATCATGGTTGTTATTTCAAATTATGCATGACATCTCCCAAATAAGTATTACTTACAAATATCTGCTGATACCCACATCTATACCCAAATAAAAATAAAATATTATGTTTACATTGCCTACCATATTCAGAGGGCTAAAGTACTATTCAAACTAAGGCAGACATGTTACTTTTAGTTTTACTGCTTCAGTTATTGAGTTTTCATAAGTGGTCAGTGGGCCTCAAAACTGCTGGCACTCTCTTGACTAATTAATCTTAATTTCTTGTGATTAAGTATTTATTTATTTGTCTTTGCTGACTGGGAAAGTCTGACTGGGTAGAAACCGTTTTCAGAAGAGGCCCAGGGAGAAAAGCTCCACCACAGTACATTTATATTAACAAGTGAATTTTAGACAATTCTCAGAAAAACAACAGTTACATTTTTCATGAAACAACAAACAAATTACAAGATAGGAATATAAAGGAAAGTATTTACATCAACAATTGTAAGTCTATACAGTTGTTCCAGCTATAAAATCTCGCAGAATTAAATGGATTGATACTGCAAAAGGGAAATATTATAAAGAAGTTTACTGTTGTTTAGGTATATAAAGGAAAGTATTTACATCAACAATTATAAGTCTATACACTTGTTCCAGCTGTAAAATCTCACAGAATTAAATGGATTGATACTGAAAAAGGTAAATATTATAAAGAAGTTTACTGTTGTTTAGGTATATAAAGGAAAGTATTTACATCAACAATTATAAGTCTATAAACTTGTTCCAGCTGTAAAATCTCACAGAATTAAATGGCTTGATACTGCAGAAGGTAAATATTATAAAGAAGTTTACTGTTGTTTGATTTGAGTAAAGAAAGATTTGTAAGGAGTTCAAGATACGTAATGAAGTTAGTTATAAAATTATGTAGGAAGGGAGATTTTAGCATTGTATGTGCTTGTAAAGCATCCAAGAGATATACTGAAGTTGTGGGAATAATACATGCAGAGGAGGAACAAGGTTTAAAACAAGGCAGAATGTGAATGACCTATGTAATGTTTGACTGACAATGACTGGATAGATTCTAAGTGATGTATAATGTTTGCAACTAAAATTATTTCAGTATGGTTTGTTTTCATTTATATAAATGTATGATTGCCTATGTCATAAGTGATAATTTAATAAATGTTTCTTATTTAGCAAACAAAAAAAGATATATTGAAGTAAGTTATAAAACTATGTAGGAAAAGATGGAAGACATTAGTATGAGACTGTGGTAACAGCATATTACTGAGAGAGCATGGTATAGGATTGTTTTTATTTAGGCTGCCTGTTCCAAACTGGTGTATCTGGAAGGTTTAGGTATACAGGGGATGTATGAGTGGGTTAGAATGGTGGATGGGGGAAGTAAGAAAAAGAACACGATGAGAAGTATTGTTTGTGGGGGTGGAAGGGGTGTATTAATTAAACTGCAAGAGGGAAATTTGTTAGGGGTGTAATGATTCATGTAGAGGAGGGCAAAAACTTTTTGTGATAAACAGCAAGAAGTTATATATTTATAAGTTCTAGCTTTTATATAGCTTTTATATAGGGAAAACGGAAAGGAAGCTCCATGAAAAAATAAAAGAGTGTATGTATGAAATTAAGAAAAGCAAGGAGACCAATGCCCTATACAAGCATATTGTCGATCATTCCGATCATACTTTTAAATTTGCTATCTTGGAACAGATCCATAAGGACCCCAAAGGAGGCCCATGGAAGGTATAACTAGAAGTAAGAGAAATTTATTAGCAAATATATTGGAATGCGTATTGCTGGCCAGGGCTGAACAAACAAGGCAGCACAGCACCGATTCCTAAGTTTAAGTTATGAAAAAGAACAAATACTAAGGCAGCAGTAAGGAATGAGAAAATGACATATAGTGGACAGGTGACCTGTTTCCATAAATAACGACTTTTCTGAAGCAATGCCATAACAAATGGGATGATTAAGGCAGGCAAATAAACAAATCAATATATAAGTATATGAGTGTTCAAAAATGCAGTATTGGTGATGGATAAATTGAAATAGATATCCCTGTTACCTGATAATGATGTGGAGGAAATAGAGCATATCAACCTGTCTAAACCTGTATTTAGTGGAAGTAGAAAATGAATAGTATGAACAAATTGGACAGGGTGAAAAATATGTTCATGCATCCTTTGGCTAGTGGGCAGTGGCCTCAGACCCTGTATTTGTCTACTTGTCTCTAAAGACCAAAAAGTTTGATTGTTGCTGAGCATTCACTTTTCAGACTGAAGTATATACACAAACAAGATGATATTTGACTTTCTTTTTGATAACCTTGAAAGTCATAATGTGGGGGGCATATATAAATATTTTGTACCACTTAATTATTTTAATACTACTTTTTCATGCCATGTCATAAACTGAATCAAACTAATTCTAGCTTTTCCATACATTTATAATTTCTATGCCCAACATGTTGCCATCTTTGTATATAATGAAATCCAGTTAGGCTGTATCCTCTTCACTTTCTAACACACCAAACAATTTCAAATTTCTCCTTCTATCTCTGTCTTCCATCTATCCATACATATCAACTACTTTAACTCAAATTTCCCCAACATTTTTTCTTTAATGACAATATGATATATCATACCACATGCAAACATCAAAGTCAACCACTTTGCTTACTTCCAACCTTCTTGCATACCCACTTAGCAATCCATAAAGGTTCCTTAACTCATGTAACCCTCAACAGCAGGAGGCTAATTAATATTTTGTTTCCCGAGATCTTCTAAGCCAGGAAACCATTTGTTCCCTGAGAACTTTTCTCCAAATTCCTCTACTGAAAATACACTTCATTGGGTTTGTAATATTTGCTAAATGGTCTGAGCTAAAAAAATTTAAAATATGATAGGTATTTGTTAGACGTGTTATATACTGCTGTTAGTATCAAAGGTTTGTCCAGGTGAGATCACATCTGTGCAGTGAGATTCTGACCTCTTTTGCTGGTGACTGCCTGTGTATGATGCTGGTTGACTTGATTACAGTTGATTATGGTTCAGGGTTGATTACTGGTCAGTAGAAGAAGTGCTTTGTACCCCTCTAAAATAAAGTAAACTTAAAATTGCAGTGATTGGATCTACTATGTCTTAGCAAAACTAAACAATGCTAAGCATTGTATAAAATCAAACAATCACAGCACATGTACTCAGACAATACTCAACTCTGAGCAACAAAACGTAAAATATACAACAAGCCAACAAACATTTTTGCAGTGGGCAGCATTATATATTCTCACTCCTAGGTTGTTCTAACTTGCCAAAAGAGTGATCATTAAAGAAAAGTTTAAAAATTCTTGCTATTTTATTGAGACACTATAATCGCAGATAACAGAAAAACTAGACACTTTGAGCCCACTCAAATCACAATATCATACAGTGAACAAAAAGTAAGAGCAGAGACCATCTTGAGCATTTATGATTAAGCAAAATAAAAATGAGCATACAGATATCACACACCTGAAGGGAGTCTGTGGGGAAGTAATACTATATGTTGTTTCTATGATTGCTTGAAATCTATAGTGTCATATAACTAAAAAATGACATAAATGAATGAGTTCTGTTCTCTGGCTGAAAAAATAAATAAACTGACCTCAGAGACATAGGCACATAACTGATACTTGACATGCAAGAAAGTTGTAAAGCTAGTAGTTTGGCATTTGTGCTTCTGAACTGAAAATGTATATTTACAATATAAGGAACTAAATCAGCCTTTACAGTTACATGTAAACTACAGTTGCAAAAAGCCTGTAGAGATTTATAGGAAGTTCTATCCTTCCATCAAGAGTATATAAATGTGCAGGTATGTAGAAACAAACATTGGTGTGTGAGCATTTAACAGTGGCAGCATTTAAAAATACACTGTATTCGGTATGGATTTTGTAGTATTCGGGCTGGTAATGTTGTTGGTGTACTGTAGGGGCGCTGTGGGGAATTCCACATGTACTGTTGGTTCTGTATTCTCTGGTAACTTGTTGGTTCCGGTGTAGGTATGACTTGCAGAAGTTGTGTGAAGAAGCATGGGTGCGCACTTGGAGGCTCTGAATAAAGAAAGGCCTTACAACTCCATAAACCGTGTGGTCTCATTATTTCCCAGGATGTAACATATTGGCGACGAGAGGATGGGATGCCTCCGAGTCCGCTGCGAGTAAACTGGTGGGCTGCAGTTCATGTCGGATGACGAAGAGACGGGGCCTACTGGAGTGATGTCTGGTTCCATGTTGGGGTCACTGGTTGCATACGACTGTCAGACACAGACCTGGGAGGAGTATTGTGAAGTGTTGGAACATTTTTTTGAGGCAAACCAGATAATGGAAGCGGGTCGGAAGCGAGCCATATTGCTAAGCTCGGTGGGCAGTAAGACGTACAGTCTGATGAGGAACTTATTGAGTCCGGATAAACCGGGGGACAAATCGTTCACAGAGTTGACGAGTTTACTTCAGTCACATTATAACCCGAAGCCGAGTGCAATAGTCCAGAGGTTCAAGTTAAATTCAAGGACTAGGATGGCTAATGAAACGGTAATGGAGTATGTCGCAGTGTTGAGGGAACTGGCACAACATTGTGATTATGGGGACAGACTGACCGAAATGCTACGAGATAGGCTCGTATGTGGCATTGCAGACGACCGCATACAACGCAGATTGTTAGCGGAGCCTGACTTGTCGTTTGAAAAGGCCTTGAAGTTGGCACAGGCCATAGAGACAGCAACTAAAGACATTTGGGATTTACAACAGAAAACCACGGAAGGGGTGGGAAGCAGGAGTGCGACCCCACTGCCAGTGCATAAAGTGGTCATGGAGCATAAATCGCAAGGGAAGTCTGGTCAGTATGCTTGTTACAGGTGTGGAGGTGAACATCTGTCACGGAACTGTCGTTTTTTAACTGAAAAATGTCATGCTTGCGGGAAAAAGGGCCATGTAAAGAAAATGTGCCGCTCAATGCCCTCTCGGGACCAGCCGAAAAAGGGGGAGGAAAAAAGCAGTATGATGGAAAGGAAGGGAAACCGAAAAATAAAACGGCAGTATGCACACCACATGCGTGAAGTTACAGATCAACCAACCAGGGAAGCCGAAGAAGTGTTCACAATGTTTAACGTGAAAGAGGCCAGGTGGGAAAGAGTTGATCCCATTAAAACCCAGTTGGACTTAAATGGTAAAATGGTGCAGTTTGAAGTGGATACGGGGTGTAGTGTGACAGTTCTGTCAAAGGCTGAGTATGGGAAGTTATGGCCTAGAGAAGCTCCGAAGCTGCAGGACTGTTCAGTGACTTTGAAAACCTACACGGGTGAAATAGTTCCCACGTTGGGAATGGTGAAAATGAAGGTAAAATATAAAGACCAAGTCAAAGAGTTGCCAGTCATGGTGGTAGCAGGTAAGGGACCAAACCTGCTAGGCCGGGTGTGGTTAAAGGAGCTAAACATGGACTGCCTACAGCTCCATAAGGTAGAACAGCCGGGCCTGACCTTGCAAGAGGTGCTAGAGAATAATGAAGAAGTATTCAAAGAGGAACTGGGGACCTGGAGGGGTCCACCAGCAAAAATACACGTGAACGAAAACGTAACGCCAAGATTTTACAAACCCCGTCCTGTACCATATGCGATGAAGAAGAAAGTTGAGTTTGAGTTAGAGAGACTCACTAAGCAAGGTATAATTGAACCAGTAAAGTTTGCGGAAGGGGCCGCACCAATTGTTCCAGTATTAAAGCCAGATGGTACTGTACGCATATGTGGTGACTACAAGTTAACAGTGAACCAAGTCTCGAAGCTGGAGCAGTATCCCTTGCCAAAGGTGGAGGATGTGTTTGAAAAGCTGTCGGGAGGTTAAAGGTTTAGTAAACTGGACCTCAGTCAGGCATATCAACAAGTAGTGCTGGAAGAAGGGTCAAAGGCGTATGTTACCCTGAACACACACAAAGGTTTGTTCCAAGTCAATCGTTTACCTTTTGGGGTTTCCTCGAGTCCAGCTATTTTCCAGAGAATAATGGAGGGACTAGTGGCAGGAATTCCAAAGGTGGCTGTGTATTTAGACGATATCCTGTTGACGGGAAGGAACATTCGAGAGCATCTGGAGACGCTGAATGAGGTGCTGAGACGACTGCGAGAGGCAGGTCTACGGGTGAAGCAGAGTAAATGTGCTTTCATGGCAAAGGAAGCAGAATTCTTGGGCTACAAGGTGGATGCATCAGGCCTACACCCCCTGCCAAATAAAGTGGAAGCCATTCAACAGGCACCAGCACCCACAAATGTTACAGAACTGAAAGCCTATTTAGGCTTACTCAACTATTATAACAGGTTCCTGCCAAATCTGTCAACCCTGTTAGCTCCTTTACATAAGTTATTAAGGAAGGAGGCTCAGTGGTCATGGCAAAAGGAACAGGACAGAGCGTTTGAACAGTCAAAGGAACTGATGCAGTCTTCAGAGGTTTTGGTGCATTACGATAGTCACAAGGACTTAATTTTGTCATGTGATGCCTCACCTTATGGGTTAGGGGCTGTGTTGGCACACCGGATGCCAGATGGACAAGAGAGACCCATTGGGTTCATGTCACGGACTTTGACACCAGCGGAGTCAAACTATTCCCAGTTAGATAAAGAGGGTTTAGCTGTAATGTTTGGAATCAAGCGATTTCACAAATACCTCTATGGGAGGAAGTTTACTATTTGTACTGATCATAAGCCTTTGTTGTCATTGTTCAACGAGATGAAAGCCGTGCCGCAGATGGTTTCTCCCCGCATTCAGAGATGGGCTGTAACATTGAGAGCTTATGAATACGAGAGCCTGGGAAACACCATGGTAATGCAGATGCACTAAGTAGTTTGCCGATGCCAGGGCATCTCCAAGAAGAGGAAGCGGAGGACCGAGTTTTGATGATGGAGGACATCACGTTGGTGTCTGCCAGAGAACTGAGAGTTTGGACACGCAAAGACCCGGTGCTTGCTAGAGTGTTTCAGTGGGTCCAGCAAGGCTGGCCAGTCCAACAAACGGATCCAGTTTTTCGGCCTTATGAGGTGAGGAAAACAGAGTTGAGTGTACAAGATGGATGCGTATTGTGGGGGGCACGAGTGATAATTCCGTCCCCAGGAAGACAGGCACTTTTACAGCAGTTGCACCAAGGTCATGTGGGCATTACCCGAATGAAGGCCTTAGCCCGAAGTTATTTTTGGTGGCCCAAGTTGGACCACGAGATTGAAGTCGTTGTGAATGAGTGTAAAACATGTCAACAACATCGCAACTTGCCGGTGGCGGCGCCACTACATCCATGGGAGTGGCCGAGTAGGCCTTGGCAGAGACTTCATATAGATTATGCAGGACCTTTTATGGGGGCCATGTTTTTGATAATCATGGATGCTCATTCTAAATGGATGGATGCCTATCAAGTCAAAACACCCACTTCCCTCGTTACCATTGAATGTTTGAGGAGGAGTTTCAGTAGCCAAGGACTGCCTGAGACTATTGTATCCGATAATGCTTCATGTTTCACGAGTGAAGAGTTCAAGGGTTTTCTGAGAAAAAATGGCATCGTACACATCACATCAGCACCCTACCATGCAGCTACAAATGGTTGTGCTGAAAGAGCTGTTCAGACTTTTAAAGCAATGATGAAAAAGTCTGGAGAAGGAAGTATGGCAGCAAAAGTGTCAAGGGAGTTATTCAACTACCGTATTACACCACAATCTACCACGGGTTTGTCACCTGCCGAGATGTTGCAAGGACGGAGATTAAGATCCTCGCTGGATCTAGTGCATCCAAACGTCCGAGCTAAGGTAGAGGGGACCCAGTGGAGGCAAAAAGAATGTCATGATCGACGGAGAGAGAGAAGTTTTCTGGAGGGAGATGCAGTGATGACGCGAAATTTCAGTTATGGACCTAAGTGGATTCCAGGGTTTATTGTCAAGAGTACTGGTCCATTATCGTACCAGGTGAGGTTGAATGGAGATTTCTTGGTGAGGAGACATGTAGACCAAATTCTGAGGAGCGAACAGAAGAAGGATGCCATGGAACTGCTGGCCTCGGAACTACCGTTAAGTTCGGAACCAGGGCTCGCAGTGGCAGGAGGATCGCCAATCGAGGGAGACCACCAGAACGTGGAAGGAGAGGTTTCTGAGGATCCAACCGTTCCAGGGAAGGACACACCGATACCTGAAGTGGTAACTGTGACACCGGAGTCACCTAAGGTGGTACCACTGCGCCGTTCTAAGCGTGTGCTGGTTAAACCTAGTTACTTGAAGGACTATCAATGTTAACAAAAGTGCATGTATAGATTACCAGACTAAAAATAGTAGATTGTATGGTAACCAGTAATAACTAGCCTGTTATTTACAAGTAAGTGACCAAATGCCTTGTTGGACTTGCTCCCTAGTTTTGCTTATGTAGGGAATTGTGTCTTAGCTTAAAAGGGGAGGAATGTAGTATTCGGGCTGGTAATGTTGTTGGTGTACTGTAGGGGCGCTGTGGGGAATTCCACATGTACTGTTGGTTCTGTATTCTCTGGTAACTTGTTGGTTCTGCTGTAGGTATGACTTGCAGAAGTTGTGTGAAGAAGCATGGGTGCGCACTTGGAGGCTCTGAATAAAGAAAGGCCTTACAACTCCATAAACCGTGTGGTCTCATTATTTCCCAGGATGTAACAGATTTATATAAGTGTATCACAAAATTAAGGGTAAGAAGTACAGAGCTGTGACATTAACTTGATTGAGGAAGTGATTTTTGAGGTTAGGAAGAGATGAATTGCATAGCAAGCAGTGTGTGCGGGCGTGCCAAGATGAACTGGTACATGAGACAGCGAAATGTTATTGTGCTAGACCCTCAGGAGATACGTACGAAATCAGATTAGTGCTCCGTTCCTGCAGACTGTGCAGTATGAGGCACTGTTAGCGTCACTGTTCGTGAAATTCTGGTGTGCTTGTACCTTCTTGTTTATGTGTGGCTATTGAGTTGATTATTAATAGTAGGGGTATAGTGTGAAGTCCTCAAATTGAGGAAAAATGGGTGGATGAAGCTTTTTACATTGTTATTTTCCTGTATTACTCATATACTATCTACATTGTTATCATTTTGTACTATTCGTATTGTGTATTTTTGGTTTAGATTGTTGAATGCTTCATCTGGCTGTGTATACATGTCAGTTGTTCATGTATATGTGTTGTCTGTTTTTAATTGATTAATTTGTTCATTAAATTGCCGCTATCCTTAGCAAATTAATTTTATATATAGAAACCAGTTAACTATCACAAGCAACATTATATTTTTCTAACCATAATGCCTTGTAGAACCCTACAGGAATATTCTTTTTGGAGTCACCTTTATTACATTCTTTTAACATTTCTATAAGGATATGATTAGTGCTCAACAAAATGTAGTTTAGTATTAGTTATTTTTAATAACCATTTAGTTAAAGGGATATTGTGTTACAGAACTGGACTTTAGATTTGTGTTTACTTTATTAGCAGCAATGCCCACCCACAACTGCATATGGATGTTTGAGTTCTACACTGTAACAAAATGTCAGTGCAGCTACACTGTAACAAAATACTGTGCCAGTGCAGTGCTAATTCCAATGCAGATTGCCGCATAATGCATCTCAAAGCTAATTGCAGGTGGATTCATGTCGAGACAGTGAAGGTAACTGAAGTGAACAGAAAAAAAAAAAAAAAAACATTTGCCGAAACCACCTTTGATGAACAACTCAATTTTTTTTTTTTTGCAGGGGGTAAGCCCCCTGCACCCCATGTACCAACTCCAATGTCAGACAACAGTGGAGAAAAAAAGCAAACTCCACTGTCAGCGAAAGTAATTTCAGAGAACAGCACTTGCTCTTTTTGCGTTTGCCAAAATTATGTTCGATGACACAACATGCTTCCATTTAGGGTTACCACCTGTCCCACTTTACGAGGGACAGTCCCTCTTTCGGCAATCGTGTCCTGCAAAAAAATTGTAAAAATGGCAAATGTCCTGAGATTTTAGGACAACATTATTTCCTATATTTTATGCAACAGTTGCATAAAACAGTTATTCTATATCTGAAACACGTAAATGTTATAAGAAACACAATAAGCAACTAAAATGCTACAAAAGAGTGAATTTCTGACCTTTCTACTGGTCGTGGGTATGTTTCAACCTGCAAAATCTGACATTTGTACCAAAATTGTCCCACTTTGGGTATTTGAAAAGGTGGCAACCCTACTTCCATTGCTGGTGTAGCAGGTAAGGAATCTTGTCAGCATGCTGAGCAAGACGTCACATAGTAAAGCAGATGAGCAGCTGGTCATGATAGTTTCATTACATCATACCCAAAGTAGTAGGTGCAGTGACACACAGTGCTTTAGTAGACAGAGATAGCCACCAGCACAGAGTAACAGGTAGGGTAGCTTAGCACAGCACAGTGGTCAACCAGAACATAAATGTGGCTGAACATACTAAAATGGCTGCACTGCTCTTTATACTAATGGGGGTGAAAAAGTGGAAGAAAGGAAAGTAGGAAAGAGAAGCATGGCAAACAGAGGAAGAAGCATGAGGGAAACCAATATGTAATGGAATTTGGGGATGGAAGGAGAAGTATACTTATTGGGGATATATAGCCCCCATTTTCATTATCAAAAGAGAAGAATAGATGGGGAAGGTACCGAGGAATGCCTGTAGGTAAGAAAAAGACCAAAAGCTTGGTAGTAGGTGCATACAGACAAATAAGGAATGCAGAGACAGACAGACAAGGATGGTGTACAGGCAGAAGGTGATAAGGGCACTCTATGGATACATACACGCAGTGGCTAGACAACCGGTGTTGGCTAAGGCTAGACAACAAATAATATGTGGGGAAATACATAAAAGCAAGGGGTAGCACCATGAATGGGATAGGGTGGACTACTGGCATGGATGACTGACAGGCCAGTCCAGTGGGAAACATACCTGGGCATCACACACCTTGGTGGCTGATATCACAGTCAGATGTTTTCCTTTTGATCCATGGTCAAAGATTGCTGGTCAGATTAATTTTCAATCTACTCTAGACAATGTTGAGTGTTACCAGTACAGGCGTCCACCTGGTAATGCAACTCAGCAGCCACCAGCCTTCATAGCTGCTGCCAGGACAATGTGGGAGACATCCCCTGTCTGCCTGCAGAAGAAGACCCTTCACTACATCCTGAAAAGCAGATTCAGATATCACCAGTCGTCCCCTGTCCATCTTCAGCAAAAGAACTTTCATCCCACTTTCCTAAGAGAAAGACTGAGAGGGCACCAATAACTCACCATCAGCTTCATAGAATAGTGGAGACTGAGATGAACCCAGCTACACCTTCTGTACTGCCTCAACTGGGCCTTCATATGGGAGATACAATGGAGAAATGATAAGACACACATATGACATGTTGAGCATTGTGGAAACTTGCCGAAATGCTATCCAACACATACAAAGTCCACTTCCTGAAGAACCACACCTATCTTCTGTGCAGCCAACGATATTTGAGTAACACTCCTCAGCAGCTGGAAGACAAATGAAGCACTGCTAAACATAACAGGTCACCAGTGAAGACAGTAGGAGATAAATGTATTTAAAAAAGAGACAAACTTACAGTATATCTCTGGATGCATCTCTAGAACATTTGCCTCCCATTTCTGGAGCAGGTCAGGGTGGTACCACTTCAAGTCATCATACTGATACTTGCATTATTCACCCATGCCATGTCAAACCAACTTTCAACATTTTTGTAGAGACCATCATACTGCCCCTGCAGATGCTCCTTAATGGACTGTGTAGGAAATGGCACATCTTTCTGCAGTTTTGTGGTTGTTGGAGGATGAATTAGCTATGGCAACTCTACTGGTCCACAAGAGTAACAATGTGGTTGGACATGCACATGGATGCACTTTTCCGAGTTATGTGTCACACAATGTAGAACTGCCTAACAGACCTACAAGCACTCTCAAGCCTGGTTGACAAACACAGATGTCACATACTTCATGCCAAACAATACATGCATGCCTAATATCAATAGGTATGGATAGTGCAACATGAGCAGGAAGTCATTCAAAGACATCCACACTATGTGGCCTCTCTTGCATACCCCTCCACACCAACTGCCTCATTGTAGAGCAGTATAAAGTGTTGTCACTATTTTGTGCAGAACTGATTTCAACCCTATGAAAGGGATTTGGTGGAATTGCATTAAAATGCTGTAAAGATGGAGCATTGCATTGATAACAAAAGAGAATTAGTCTGGTAATGTGCCTGTTTTACCCTGTAACGATAGTGGTACCTGTCATAGAGAGGGAAGTTCACTGTTTTATTCTATGTCTGCTAGACATATATGTAAGAATTGGTCAACTAGAGTTATTATTATTCCACATGAAATATGCTAAACATGGTGGTGGTAACATGAGGCAAACTTATTAAGGCATGCAGAAGCACCCAGATGCCCTGCCATTGCACACATACAGGCACCGCATAGTTTTATGGCACAATTGTGAATGCCTGTATGGGAATGTGTTACTCTGAAGAATCTACCTGGAATACCCTGTCATATATGAGGTATTTCCATGGCCCTACATAACAGCATGGGTACAATACCCTGTACCAGGAAGAGGCTGTGCCCATTGGCATCTGCAGGGAACTTGCTTGTAGATACAGTGGGAAGAAGCTTGGGTAATTGTTAGATGGATTATTACCTTAGCAAATACTCCTACTGAATGACATGCATTATCTGCAGGTGTACAAGTACTAGTATGGCCACCTGTGAAAGGTAATACTTATGGAAGTTCATTAGCCAGGAGAATGATGTGCTACTGCAGGCCCTTTGCATACATGGCACCTGCCTACTTGCCAGTGCAATGCAGACCAGCAGGGCAGGTATCAGCTCTAATACGGCATGGTGCAGGATGCAAATGCTGTGGGTGGCTCTAATATCTTCCTATAAAAGGTACAAAGGAGGGTTATGGATATGCTTTCTCATGCAACGCAAAAGGCTTAGGAACTATATTGTTGCAGCATAGGTAACATGTTCTTTACTGCAATATTCCCCTTTCTAATGGTGTAAACATGTTAGTTTGTTTCTGTATTGTACTGCCATATTTCTCCTTCTACTCTGTTAATGTGTAAGTCTGTTCTATATTTCATGGAGCTTTTCTTCCTATGCCTTAGCTGAAAAAGGGCTTTTCCCAGTTGGACCTTCCAGATAAACAAAATTAAATAAGTAAATGTATTTCTTTATTTATTTATTTCCAGTTTGATAACCGGGGAGGTTCACTGGGCTCAAAGAGCCCATTTTCAGTGGAGGCCCAGGGAGAAAAGCTCCAATAATACATAGTACAAACTCCATAATATGAAATACAATACATAGTAGAAACAGAAACAAACTAAGCAAATTTTACATACAAAATAGCAAAAACTAAACAAATGTTAAACAGCAGCTTGGAAAAGGATGTAAAGCATATTTACATGTTTAGTGATTGAGAGCAGTAGTACAAGGTTAAATTAATACAGAGGCTTAAATCATCTGAGAAGGATATAGAAGTAACATTAGCATGGATGAGTTCTTTATGCATGAATATTAGCATGAGATAAATGAATACAGAGGTTTAAATCCTCTGAGAGTGGTATAGAGGTAGCATTAGCATGTAGGCAGTACATAGGGTTAATCAACAGTGTGTAAGGAAGAACAAGCTTTGTGTGTTATAAAGTATTTATGTATTAAGCAGGTTAGGTAGGTGTAGTGCAATTGCATTTCAATTTTTGGGAGAGGTAAGAATGCAGCTGGGTTTTGAAGTGTTCAGAGTTCTCAGAAATTCTTAGAGATGGAGGGAGAGAATTCCATTTTTGGCGACGGAAAAGGACAGGAGAAGCTGACCAGTGGGATGACTTGGTTTATAAACTGAAATTAGATTCTGGTGGGTAAATAAAATGAATCAATAAATCAAACTGTGGCAGTCCATTAAACCACAGAGTGAGGGCCACCAACGGTGAAGTGGTTGAAAGAGGTGCAGTACTTTTTAGTGTCACTAGGAAGGAGAACTGGCCACTCATGCAAGTTGGTAGATTGGATGTGTTTGCAGTCATGGTGGTGGAAGCATCAGTTTAATATTGATCATAATAGTAGCCACAAGATACACACCCTTGCGTAAGGAAGATACTTACACATCTGTCAAAGTAGGCACCTATGGCCTTCAAGTGCAATGTACTGCCCAAGAAGGCACACATTTCAAATTATTGTATAGCAGTGTTTTCCATGTATCTCACTATGCATACCATAGGTAGACTCTCAAAGCATATGTCTGTGGGATTATAATGGTATCATATTTATCATACATTCACAGTTTCCAGTGGTGGATGGTTCAACACAGTGGGACAACAGAAAGTTGATGCCAGCATTGCTACTGTGCCTGACAATGATGACAGTTTGCAGGCATTGCGGTCCAGTGACACAGTGGAACTGTCTGGGACATTCTGGGAAAAGGGAACACCTGCATCCTCAGGTGCACTATAGAAGTAGCTGCTGAGTATTTAGCCTTATCAGATTCTGATATACCTGTCATGGTTGAGACTACCCCCCATTGGTTCCCACAGTTTGAATCTGATAAGTATATTAATTATGACATGGGCATATACAACATAATGGAGAGATGCAGGGGTGGAGACTGCTGCCTTGACTCTTTTCATAGATTCATAGGTTCATAGGTAGGTACTATGCTATCTGCCTGAGGGCATTTATACGCCTACCCAGAGTGTGTCAGCTTTCGCCGCCCCATTGATTAATTAACTGAGCCTCTGTCAAGAAGAGCCAGTGAAGTGATCCCAGGGGTGTATTTTCTGTTACCCATCCACTCGTCAAGGTTTCTGTTGAAGAGTGTTAGTGAGGGGCTCTGTCTAATATAGTTAGGAATTTTGTTCCAAAGCATGTGGAGTCTCTGTGACAGGAATCTATCCCTCCAGCATGTTCTATTTATTGTTGTGGCGAGGTTTAGCTCACGAGCGATTTAAGTATTTTTTTCTGGCTTTTTGATTATTTACTGCTTAGCGACTGCTTTTTCGCCTGTTTATACAGCTCTGCATTCTATTTAAACTGTTTTTTGTGTGGATTTCTTTAGGTGGAGCATGTCCATCAATTCTGAGTTGGACATGGCTTTGTAAGTCACCTCTGAGTAAGCGATTTGCCACTGAGTACAGCCGGAGTTTTTCCAGTCGGGCTGCATAGGACATATGTTTGAGGCCAGTAATCCTCTTGGTGAGGTGCTTTTGTGGTCTTTCCAGCTGTTGGAAGTGTCTTGTGAGGTACATCTCAAATGGGGCATTGTACTCTATGATTGGTCTGATGAGTGACAAGTAGAAGGGCACTATAACCTCTTTATTTCTAGATGTGAACCCTTTTGTAATTAGATGCACTACATAGAAGGATTTCCTAACTACTTTGGCAATATGATTGTCAAAGCAGAGATTGCTATCTACCTGGGTCCCCAGATCTACTATTACTTCTTCTGTATTAACTAGTTAACTACTTAACTTCTGTATTTTTTTCAAAAAGTAAAACAAAACTTTTTTTTTTCTCTTTCGCCTGAACCTTCTTGTGTTCTGACTGTCCTTCTCAAACATTTTGGAAATATACAGTATATTTCAGAGCATTTGTTATAACTGTATTTGCTATAACTGATTTAAGTATTTTTTTCTGGCTTTTTGATTATTTACTGCTTAGCGACTGCATTTTAGCCTGTTTATACAGCTCTGCATTCTATTTAAACTGTTTTTGTGTTGATTAACTGTTTTGCACTTTTAAAAAGTTAGTTGTTGCTTAATTTTACCTGTAGGCTAACACACTCAAGTCGCTAGCCGCTTAAAAGCATTTATAGCATTTACTGTCTGTTTTTCCTCTGTTTTCTGCAAAAAGAAAAAAAAAAAAATCTTGTTTCCCGCCTTACTGAACTAGAATAGTCCAGTCTTCAGAGTTTGCTGATCTCTGGGCTTTGTCTTGGTTCCTGTGCTATTCCATATCCTTATTTGGATAAAAGGAAGCGTCTTTGTTCACCAGTGGGAGTGGGGAGCACTGAGCGGCCTATTTGTCCCTAGAGGAGTGGTTCCAGCCAGAAACTTGTAGTCTATTGGCCATTTTGGGTCAATTCCTAGCTCTTTTCAGCCCCCTGTAATAAAGCCCGCTTTAGCGCGCTTTTTCGCTTGTATTCAACTCAGCACAGCTCCTCGTGGTGTACTGCAGAGTTCTACAAGCAGCAGAGAGCAAAAGAGTGACTTTTTCCTGATTTAAGTATTTTTTTCTGGCTTTTTGATTATTTACTGCTTAGCGACTGCTTTTTCGCCTGTTTATACAGCTCTGCATTCTATTTAAACTGTTTTTTGTGTTGATTAACTGTTTTGCACTTTTAAAAAAGTTATTTGTTGCTTAATTTTACTTGTAGGCTAACACACTCAAGTGCTAGCCGTTTAAAAGCATTTATAGCATTTACTGTCTGTTTTTCTTCTGTTTTCTGCAAAAAAGAAAAAAACAAACAAAAAAAAAAAATCTTGTTTTCCTGCCTTACTGAACTAGAATAGTCCAGTCTTCAGAGTTTGCTGATCTCTGGGCTTTGGCTTGGTTCCTGTGCTATTCCATATCCTTATTTGGATAAAGGGAAGCTTCTTTGTTCACCAGTGGGAGTGGGGAGCACTGAGCAGCCTATTTGTCCCTAGAGCAGTGGTTCCAGCCAGAAACTTGTAGTCTATTGGCCATTTTGGGTCAATTCCTAGGTCTTTTCAACCCCTGCTATAAAGCCCACTTTAGCGCGCTTTTGCGTGATTTAGCGCAGAGTTGCCCATAGAGCACCATCGGGCAGCGCCGGTTAAACAAGGTTGAACTATTTCTGGCTCCGTAAAGTCTGCTCTTCAATTTTTCCCTTAGAACTTCTCTACTTGCAATCTAAACAGTCTATTCTCTATCTCAATAGCTCAGCACTTGCTCCTAAAGCATTTTTATATAGGTAAAGTACTTGTATACTAAACAAAGTACTACATTAGCCTAGAATCCCCTTGAATACCCATTTCCCTATAGGTCCCTTCTGACTCAGTCACACAGCAAACTTTTTCACTTTTTCTAGCATGTCGAAGGGTCAGTTGCTAGCGTCCTCTCCTGTTCAGCTGGTGAATCTGGGCATCTTGAGGCAATGTTACAATTGCCTCATGTACACAGACAACCCACTCGTTCTCCCACAAAACACAAATACATGTGAGAGATGCAACTATATAGCCAAACTGGAGGCTGAGCTCTCTCAACTCAGGACTGGCAAGACCAGACAGGAGGAGAAGGAAACCACGCACACCACAAACCCAGTTTCACATAGAACTATCACAACTGCAAAACAAACACGTAAACACACAAAGACATACTCGGAGGCACTGATCAAAAATCTACCAAAACTACAGAGGCCTCCAAAGCAGACACCCAAGCAACTGCCACCTCAAGACATAAGACATGCAACACATATTCTCAAAGTCAGTGTGCTAAACAGTCACAGCCCTTAAGGCCAAACACAATGCCAGACACACTTGTTATAGGTGACTCCATAGTCAGACACACTGACGTCCCTCTCACCAGACTGAACAAGGAAAAGATCACAGTTAGCTGCCTGTCAGGCGCTAGAATCCGCCACATAACACAAGCACTCAGGTCACTCCACAGCAAGTACAAGTATGACTCAGCTATTGTCCATGCCGGTGTGAACGACCTGAGACGTACCTCCCTGGACTACATGAAAAGAGACATAGAGGAGCTCTCAGATTATGTAGCCCAGGCCGGTATGACCCTGACCCTGAGCAGTATCCTACCCTCACCAAGAATGATGCCACAATACAGAGACAAAATGATCAGCTTTAGTAATTGGCTTAATTACTGGTGTCATTCTAAGGGGATCCAATGTCTGTCTGCCTGGGATGACATGCTTGACAAGCCACGCTGCTTCGCAAGGGACGGCTTGCACCTGTCACCCTGGGCTTCGGATATTGGCAAAGGCTCTTGCCACCCCCATAGTGCCTTTTTTAGGCAAGGCTCAAATGATAAACCTACCGCCCTAGAAAACAAAAATGGAGAAAAACTAAGGGTAATACTGCTCAATGCCAGAAGTCTAAACCTCAAGATGCACGCCCTCGAAGCCCTCCTCAGTATGGAGAACATCGATGTTTGTGCTGTGACTGAAACCTGGTTCAAGGCTCCTGAGAGCACCCCAGCACTATCAGGTTATACCTCATATCATGCGTTCCGGTCCCAAAATCCGGACCGAACCACAAAAGGAGGGGGAGTATCCATATTCATAAAGGATACCCACACCTCCAGGTTAGTGGCAACGCACGAAGCATCGGAGACCATCCAGGTGCAATTAACCATAGGTAAAACTGCCCTACAGTTTGTAACATGCTACAGACCACCTTCTCAAACTCAGGAAATCCACAAAGCCTTCCTGAAAACACTGGAGAGTATAAATGTCTCTCCAAACACCATCATATTGGGTGACTTCAACTACCCAAACATAGACTGGGAACATTACTCAAGCCCCAACACCCTAGCCCAAAGGTTCCTTGAGTTCATAAACTCAAATGCTATGGAACAACTAGTCACCATTCCCACAAGAGGAGAAAATATACTAGACCTGATCATCACAAACATGGGGACAAAATGCTCCACACCAGAAGTATATCCCTCATTGGTGAGATCAGACCATAAATTAATCTCACTGGAGATCCACATCCCGCCCCCACCCCCAGCAAAAAGACCACAGTGAAGAACTTCTCAAAAGCAAACTTCACACTTCTTAAGACTGGAGTGGTATCCTTCAAGGCCCCCGAGCCAGTGGAAACCACAACCCACGCTGCTGAAACCCTTACAAATGCCTTCTACGAGCACCTCCAGGAATGTATGGATCAAGCAATCCCTAATAAAATCAAGACCCTTTCCACCAAAGGCAGGCGCCGGTCTGGTGGACTCCAGCCATAAACAAACTCTACAACAAGAGGAGAAAGCTACTACATGACAGAGCAAAATCCTTAAATGGGAAGGCATCTCTGATCAATACTAGCAAAAACTACGATCACTCATAAAATCATCCAAGGCCAACTTTGAGAGAAAAATCACTAATGACACAAAAGACAATCATAAAGCCTTCTTTAGCTATGTTAGAAACCTGGGTGGAAACTCCCAGATATGCTCAGAATTAGTCCAAAATGATAAAAAAATCACTGAACCCACAGACATTGCCAACATACTGGCAGACAGGTTCAGTGCAAATTTCTCCGCCCCCCCCCAAAAGGAGAAATATCTATCCCACCAGAGTCTAGCCTCCCAAACATCTCAGATGGCCAGGTGAGAGCTGCTCTCTCTAAAGCAAAAAACACAGCATAAATGGGACCGGACGGTGTCCCCGGATGTGTGCTACACGAACTCAATGAGGAACTAAACCCACACATAAGGCTGCTGTTTAATCTTAGCCTTACTACAGGATACGTACCCAAAGAATGGCATACGGCAACTGTGGTCCCACTCCACAAAGGCGGTGCTTCTACGGACCCTGGAAATTACCGCCCCATAAGCTTGACGAGCCTTGTCTGCAAAGCTATGGAGAGGATCATAATGGAACTCATAAATAAAGACATTGGGGACCTACAGACACTGGATCCTACCCAATTTGGCTTTGTCAAGGGCAGATCCTGCCTCTTGAACTTGGTCGACTTTTTCGAACAGTCACTAAGGCCATTGATGAGGGTAAGGCAGTTCACACAGCCTACCTTGACCTAGCAAAAGCGTTCGACACAATACCCCACTCGGGCATCATAGAAAAGCTCACCAGCTTAGATGTAAACCCATATGTCACAAGATGGGTTGCAAACTGGCTCAAGGACAGAACACACAGGGTTAGAGTTGCTGGTGCCATGTCAGACTCTAAGCCGGTCACGAGCGGTGTCCCACAGGGCTCAGTCCTGGGCCCCTCTTGTTCGGCATTTATTTTTCTGAAGTGCAGGCAAACATAGGGGATTGTGGTTGACAAAATTTGCAGATGACTGCAAACTGGGCACCATAATTGACACTCCATCAGACACAGACATCCTCCAGAAAGGTCTCATAGAAATGGATAACTGGTGCCAGAGCCATGGCCTTAAGCTAAATGCCAAAATGTATAGTCATACCCTTTGGGAAAAACAAGGTAACCCCTAATTACCACATAGGTGGTAATCCATTAAACACGGAAGAAGTTATCAGGGACCTGGGGACCCAAGTTGACAGTAACCTCTCTTTTGACACTCACATTGCCAAAGTGGTTAGGAAGACCTTCTACATTGCCCACCTGATCATGAAGGGATTCACATCCAGATCAGGAGAGGTCATTGTACCCCTGTACTCTTCACTTATCAGACCAATGATTGAGTACAACGCCCCATTCGGAATGTACCTTACCCGACACCTGCAGCAGTTGGAAAGACCCCAAAAGTTCCTCACCAAAAGGATAAAGGCTCAAACATATGTCATACGATGCCTGACTGAAGAAACTCTAGCTCTATTCAGTCGCATACCATCTGCTCAGAGGTGATCTGTGCCTGACATACAAGGCCATGTCCAACCTGGAATTAATGGACATGCTCCACCTCAAAAAATCCAAATCCACCAGAGCCACGAGAGCAAGAGACTTAAACCTCAACACGGATATAAATAGGATGTGCTGGAGGGACAGATTCATCACCCAGAGACTCCCTACACTATGGAACAGAATCCCAGTCCATGTGAGGCAGAGCCCCTCACTGACTCTGTTCAAGAGAAATCTTGACGAGTGGATGGGAGATCGTAGGTTTACCCCAGGAATCATCTCTGTATCACTGCTGGACAGAGGCACAGCAAATTAATGGGTATAGTATTCTCATCCTAAGGGGTGGTGAAAGCCACACACACTCTGGCTAGGCTTATAAATGCCCTAGGGCAGATAGCCTAGTATGAACCTATGAACCTATAAGGGGGCTGCCACCTATGTGGTAATTCATGGGTGTTTTGTTTTTCCCAAACGGGATGATTATACATTTTTTGGCATTTAGCTTGAGACCGTGACTTTGACACCAGGTGTCCATCTCAGTAAGGCCCTTTTGGAGAATGTCTGTGTCAGCCGGAGAGTCAATTATGGCTCCCAGTTTGCAGTCATCAGCGAACTTGGTTAGCCATAGTCCTCCTGTGTTTGCCTGTACTTCTGAGAAGTATATGCCGAACAGTAGGGTGTCCCAGGACTGAGCCTTGTGGGACACCACTTGTGACTGGTTTAGAGTTGGACCTGGAGCCCGCTATTCTTACCGTGTGAGTTCTGTCTGTAAGTCAGTTGGCAACCCACCTCGTAATGTAGGGGATTACGTTCAGGCTGGCAAGTTTTTCTATAATTCCCGAGTGGGGAATGGTATCAAAAGCCTTGGCAAGATCAAGGTAGGTTGTGTGAACCACCTTCCCTTCATCTATGGCCTTGGTGACTGTCTCGAAGAAGTCAACCAGGTTTACTAGGCATGATCTGCCCTTAACAAAGCTGAACTGGGTCGTGTCCAGTGTTTAGAGGTTCCCATTGTCTTTGTTAATGAGTTCCATGATGATGCACTCCATAGCCTTGCAGATCAGGCTAGTCAGGCTTATGGGGCAATAGTTACCAGGGTCAGTTGTGGCCCCACCTTTGTGGAATGGAATAACTGTTGCTGTGTGCCATTCTATGGGCACATAGCCTGTGTAGAGGCTGAGGTTGAACAGTGTGTTTAGGTGGGGGGTTAGTTCATTCTGTATTTCATGCAAGACACAGCCTGGGACACCATCTGGCCCCACTGACGCTGTGCTTTTGGCTTTTGAAAGGGCTGTTTTCACCTGTGCATCTGCGATTTCCGGGACACTACACTTTTCCGGTATTGTTGTGTGCCCTTTTGGGGGTGAGAGGGAGGTGAAGTTTGCACTGAATCTATCTGCCAGGATGTTGGCAATATCGGTAGGTTCCAGTATATTTTGTGCTATTTTGCACTAACTCAGAGCATATCTGCAAGTTGCCACTTAGATTCTTGACATAGCTAAAGAAGGCTTTCGAATCCTTGGCTATTTTTCTTTTGAAGTTAGCCTTGGATGATTTTATGAGGGACCTTAGTTTCTTACTGATACTGATCAGGGATGTCTTTCCTTCTTGGGATTTGCTTTTTTTCTGAACTAGTTTCCTCCTTCTATTGTATAGCCTGTTTATGGCAGGGGTCCACCAGACTGGTTTCCTTCTGTTAGGGGAGTGAGTCTTGGTTTTGCTAGGGATGGCATGATCCATGCATCCTTGTAGATTCTCAGAGAGTGCATTTGTAAAGGTTCCTGCATCTTGGACACTGTTATCCTTTAGCGTGGGGCTGTGAAACTTACCACCTCTGCCTTAAGTAAGGTGAAGTTTGCTATAGAAAAGTTTTTCACTGTGGTTTCCTTGGTTGGGGGTGGTGGTGTGATGTGGACATCCAGAGTGATTAGTTTATGGTCTGATCTAACCAGTGACGGGTTGACCTCCGGTGCGGAACACCTGTCGTCCATGTTGGTGATGACCAGGTCCAATATGTTTTCACCTCTGGTAGGGGTGTTTACCAGCTGATCCAGGGCATTTGAG
The DNA here is from genome assembly GCF_019279795.1 of Protopterus annectens. NCBI lineage: Eukaryota > Metazoa > Chordata > Ceratodontiformes > Protopteridae > Protopterus > Protopterus annectens. The sequence continues at coordinate 183,912,376 of NC_056746.1, read as the reverse complement.
TTGATAAATTCCAGGAAGTGCTGGATCTGGGAGTTTGTACTTGAGTAGTTTTCCCAGTTAATGGTAGGGTAATTGAAATTGTACAGTATCAGGGTGTTTGGTAGGACCTTCATGTTTTCCAGTGTCTCCAGAAAGGTGGAGTGGTGGTCCTGGGTCATGGAGGGTGATCTGTAGCAGGTCACAATTTGCATTGCAGATTTGCCAGATGTTAGTTGCACATGGATGATCTCAGAGGTATCATGCTGCGCCACTAACCTGGGGGTGTAGGTATCCTTGATGAATATGAATATACCCCTTCCTTTTGTATTTCGGTCCATGTTCTGTGGCCGAAATGTGTGGTATGAGTTGTAGCCCGGTAGTGCTGGGGTGCTCTGTGGAGCCTTGAACCAGGTTTCAGTTACTGCACAGATGTCGATGTTCTCCATACTGAGGAGTGCTTCAAGCGCATGCATTTTGAAATTTAAATTCCTGGCGTTGAGTAGCATAACCCTAATTTTTTTATTTGTGCTGTTTACGGGGGTGGGTTTGACTTTTGAGCCTTGCCTAAAAAAGGCACTATGGAGGCAGCAAGAGCCTTGGCCAGTATTCAAAAGCCTAGGGGTGACAGGTGCAAGCCGTCTCTTGCGAAGCAATGAGGCTTGTCGAGCATGTTGTCCCAGGCTGACAGACACTGGATCCCCTTTGAATGACACCAGAAGCTTAGCCAATTGTTAAAATTGATCATTTTTTCTTTATACTGCGGTATCATTCTTGGTGTAGACAGGATGCTACTCAGGGTCAGGGTCATACCTGCCTGGGCTACATGATCAGAGAGCTCTTCCATGTCTCTTTTCATGTAGTCCAGGGAGGTACGTCTCAGGTCATTCACACCAACATGAACAATGACAGAGTCAAATTCGTACTTGTTCTGGTGTGACCTGAATGCTTGTGTTATGTGGAGATTCTGGCTCCCAACAGGCAGCTAACAGTAACCTTCTCCTTGTCCAGCCTAGTCAGTGGGATGTCAGTGTGCCTGACTATAGAGTCGCCTATTACTAGTGTGTTAGGTATGTTATTTTGCCTTAAGGGCTGTGATTGTGCGGCACACTGATTTTTGTGTTTTATGTGTTGTCTGGTTTGTGACGGGAGGTGCAGGTTTTTTGGGTGTCTGCTTTGGAGGTCTCTGATGCTTTTGCAGGTTTTTATTTAGAACCTCCGAGTATGATTTTGTGTATTTATGTGTATTTTTTGCCAGTGCTGGTTTAGTATGTCTATGTGAGGCCGAAGGTGTGGTGCAACTGTTAACCTTCTCCTCATGACTGCCTGTTCCAGTCTTGGGTGGAGAGAGCTTAGCCTCCAATTTAGCTATATAATTGCATTTCTCGCATATGTTAATTTTTTGTGGTAGAGGGAGAGGGTTGTCTGTGTACATGAGGCAGTTGTAACATTGCCTCAGGATACCCAGGTTCACCAGCTAGACTGGAGAGTATACCTGAAATTGCCCTTTGGTCATTTTCCAGTCCCTGATATGCACATGGTACTTAGAACCAACCAGCAGGTGTACAGCAGAGTGATCAAGGCACAGGTGATTGCTGTACGCACCACTGTAGAGCTGGAATCTAGTACCTCTCAACTGTACAGATTTTCACAGAATGTCCAGATTTTTGCCTCATATTTTTGGTGTGTTCCTCCTAAAATCTGTACCTTTCTGGCAAATACCTGAGGATTGAAGTCATTAAATGATGACAAACATTTGAGTTTAAGACTCCAAATCCTTCCGAAAATTCATGCTAATGCAAAACCTATTATTTTATCAACTATCTAAGTTTGTAAGAGCAATATTTAAAATCTGTCCCTATTTGTCCCCCCATCATTTTAGTCTTTGTCCTGAGTTTTTGCTCTAGGAGGTTGAGAGGTACCATGCTAAGCATGAGGACATGTCCCAACAGCACAGTGATCAGAAATCTTAACAGAAAGGGATGACAGAGATACTGAGGACATTGGTAGCAAGTATTGGCATCCATGTGATGCATTGTCACTGCTATCCGGTTTGCCTCTATTGGCAGTGTGGTTTGTGGAAGTGGTATGGTGTGGACACATATGTGTGCCATGTCAAATGTCTTTGAGCAACACACACATATTATCATTATTGCATGGTAGAAGGTTTGGCAGCCCTGGTCATGGGTGACAGTGTTTTTCGGGCTCTAATCATGGGATGTCACCTTAGAGTTCTACAGTGAGTTCCCATACTTCCCACCTTATTTCTGCTGCTAAATGGATCCAGCCCCAACATGGCTAGCTGGCACAATGGATGCCAGGCATGGTTTTATAGCATGTGCTGCACAACATAGCTGTGCCACTTAAGGATGTGGTCAGGATATGAAGCTACTGATATCACCTCCTGCTACCATATCCCACACTGTAGTGCTACAAGTCAACTGTCACTGTCACCCCCCCCACATATACAAGTGACAATATTGTGCCCTGCCCAATCACTACCTTGTGTTGGTTTGCTGAAGTCTGAACACAGTGTAGTCAGACCATGACCTGCCCTGCATAGCATAAGTACACGGTTGTGCTACAGCTTGCATCATATTTTTTTGTGTTGTCTGCATCGTGGCCTGTGGTACTGGACTAGATCCCATGGTGTAGTCAGTGCTGCAATGTACTGCACCTATTGGAATCTCAGCAGTGGCTTTATTGCTGCATTGTCTCCCCTCTATCCCACTCCTGACCTATTTCAGTTGCATCATATAAGACATACTCTGCCATGGTGTTAGCCAGTTGCTCAGCCTGTTTTCAGAAGACCATGTTGAGTAGCATTGGGTACACTAAAATATTTTGATGCCTATCTTATGGCTATAATGTAGTGCCCCATCATAGGTGTTTATCATTGGAATCAACTCTTCAGCAGTCTGGATACATGTTCCACAATGCTTCAGGTTTCAGCATGGGCTGTATTGCATGTCATTTCCATCATGGTCTGTGGGTTGCAAATGTTGGGGAGTGGGTCTCTCCCTGGCATATGTGTGAACTTGTCAACTAGATGATCCTTTTCAAAGTCCCTTCACAGGAACTATTGCTATAAGTTAGATGTGTGCCAAATGTGTGAGTCTTGTAAACTGCCTGTGTGGTGCACAGACACAGTTTAGATAATACACCAGGCATTATAGACCACCTGGGAGTTTGTGGAGTTATATCCCTTAATAAATATATTTCTCTATGTATCTGGATCAAATGGCACCTTAATATCAACATGGATGCACTATATGAAACCTGACAGAAGCATGCAATCTCAGGAAATGGAGGCAGGATGTTGAATTGCACCTCAATATCAACATAGATGCAATATATGAAACCTGACAGAAACCTGCAATCTCAGGAACTGGAGGCACAATGTTGGTTCTTTCCTCTGGTGTCCCAGAGAATCAGATATGCTCCACCATGTATTGTAGCATTGTGTCAATGGATTGTGAAAGTATTCATGAGAAAGAAGCATGTTTTATATCCAGTGTGTGTCTCATAGTTCACTAGAAGGTTCTTATAGATAGGATTGTCAATGCTACACTAAAGTTTAGGACTTCAAGACTGAACATGCTATGAATATCTTTGAATTCCCACCCATAGATGACACAGTTCTAGATTTCATAATATATCCCTGCCTGCTCTGAGGTGATTACTTATCTATTGTTATGTGAGAAGCTTATATGTAAGTAGCTGTCTGTATCTTCTTCACTGGCATTGCATGAGTGACCTCAAAGCTCACTACTGCCAGTATTGGCACAGGGGCAAATTTCAGACACATGATATTGTGTTACTGCGGCCACCGTACCTATCATGTCTACCATCATGTGCTCTGTATGCCATTTAATTCAAAATGGGTCAATGTAGATGCGCCAAACTTAAATTTTAAATGTCTTTGAATTGGACTTTTAACTGGGTCTCCTGTCTATGCATATTCCATGTAACTCACTTGCAAAGGCTTTCTCATTTGCATACCACTATGCACTCTTTTGCATGTGCTGCATATTACACATGTTCAAGCATTATACTTTCATGCTATATGTGTCTTTGAGCTGCCCTCACCCTGTGCACGGCTAATTCCTGTGTTGTTTGGTGCTACACATTTTGCTACCCATCAATGAATCCCATAATGTGCTGTGTGTCGCTAATAGTAAATGCACAGAAATCATAATTAAAACATTTAAGCTACACTACATTGTCAAGTTAACATTTTGAACAAGAGAGCTACTCAAAACAGTACTAAACAATTGATATGTCAGACAGAGGAGCTGTGCCCTGTCTGCCCTCTCACATCCTGAATGTAGGGTTATTCTGCACACTCAATCATGATGCCTGCTGCTACTACTGAGGTTGCACAAACCCAAAAGGGAAGTTTGTAAAACTACAAGAAACACATTTCTTCTCTTCTAAAGGTTGTGTAACAACAAACACAGCACCTGTGACAAAGCAATATACCAATATGTCAACAACATTTTAATGTAATCAAACAGATGAGTTTTGGAATCTGACAAAAGAACAGATGATCAGCTTTAGTATTCCTGGATATTTGATATGTTAATGAACATATAACAAATAAACTTTTCCCCTTCCTGTTCCTAATGACTGGCACCAAAGGAAACTGTCTGGTTCACCTGTCCACAGAGGAAACCTGATTTTTTTCATTTATTTGTTTTATAATTGTAGAACAGACTGTCCTTCCTCCTTAAAATCTTGATTGAACTCTCTTATTATTTTCAGTGTAACTGTTGATAATTCTGAATGAACTATTATGTGCTTGGTGTGCTGTTGATAGTCGTAAAGTAATGTTGTCGGCAGAAGGTAAAAATATGTATCTGACCAGTTTGGATCTTCTACTGATGTTCCTGTATTACTTTAAGTGATTAGTAACATTTTCTGAGTTGTTCCAGCCCTTAAAATAACAGGATCTACTTTGATTTCCCAAGACCATTTTATCATGGCCCACTTTCCTAACTTGATTATCCTACCCCAGTGAAACACAATTATTACCTTGTTTTCAGTATTGGTCTGACCTTTATTTGGTGATAAGGGTGTGAATTATAGTCTTTACATCAAGGGGTGCACAGGAAAAACCTTCTGTAAAAAGAAAATTAGTGCTAGGATCATCCATTCTAAAGTATATTGGGTAGTGGGATACTGTTTGGCAGCATGCTAAGCAAGGAAAACTATGGCTTGGGCAGTATAAACAGACCTAAACCACATAGAGAGTAATATTTTGCAATTTATTCTATTGTCAAAAATTATATGGTGTGTGTGCGTGTGTGTGTGTGTGTGTGTGTGTGTGTGTGTGTGTGTGTGTGTGTGTGTGTGTGTGTGTGTGTGTGTGTTTGGGGGGGGGTCTGCAAGTGTACTGAAATGATTTGTTTCAGCTGTTGCTTCTTTGACTGTCAACAAAATGACAAGTTTACCTTTCTCTTTCTTTAACTTCTTCTCCCCAGTGACTAAAAGTGGCTATACCAAAGGTTTAAACTTTCTTTGAGTACCTATATATGCAGTATCAGAAGACTTTTTTCCAGTGAAGCTTTTGACTTTTGTTAGTTTTAAGTTCTTAAACAAAAACGTATGTCACTTTTCTTGTTTAAGAAAAAAAGTTGTTGAACTGCTTTTATTTGTAAAGGCTACGAATATCTTAGATATAGGTGCCCATTCACCACTTACTCACTTTTAACTAAAAGTGTCAAGTTTACTGTCTTTCATATGTGTATTGTCCCATGCAAAGAAATTCAGCAGATTTTTGAGAGGAAAACAAAAAGGAGCTGTATCCTTATACAGATATTAGGCAGGATTTTCACATAGATATCAAGCAGGCATATTGCATACTGATTCTCTCTAAAAGTAGTGAATGCAAGCATTTAAACATGCATAGAACTAAAGATAACATATTATGAGGTAACTACATTATTTAGAAATAGAGGACAAATGGTATTATAGGTCCTTATAAAAAAAGAGTGGACGCCATTCCTAAGTCATGGTATGATTAAAGCTCATGAAATTAGTATTGTTTCAATCTTTGATGTTAGCCAAAAATGCTCAGAACTAACTTCTCCTGCAATTCATACATAATTGCATCTATTGGCAGCATATCTAAATACAAGTGTAAATTCTTTTTTATGAGACCCATTGCTTTTACTGCTGTTGTAACTGTGTATCCTTCTTCCACATTGTTCTCATTTCTGCTTGCAAATCCTGGTATTTTACGACTTTTTGCCTGTCTGTATATAATACATTGTAATCACTAGGTGTAGCAAATTCAATAATCAATGCTACTTTTGTCGTCTTTTCATGGACTACTATATCTGGTTTTCTCACATCTATTTTTTGAACTATTGATAATGGGTGATCCATTGTGAAATAAACGTCATAATTTTCTATTATGCTTTGTGGCTTATGTTTCCAGTGCTTCTCAGTTACTTCAATATTGCAATGCTTGCACAATTCCCAATGCAACAGTCTTAACACATTATTATGCGCAGTATATATAGTCAGCCCTCTGCCGTTAGGGTATCACACTCAGCTAGAAGATATGCAATTGTTAGCAGTTCTGTTTTACAGAACCTGCCTTTGTTTTTTTTCCTCTGAAATCTTCAATGGATTTTGTAAACCAAAGTGTACATAGGCTACTGTCCTGGGCTGCGGCTGCCAATATTAACCTTTCAACTTTTTTTGTTTAAATTCACCTTTCCTTAATCATTCCTGCATAAAATTCTGATCAACATGAGATTGTTCCAGGGGTTTTATGTACTTACCACAATATGTATGCCTTTTCCACATTTGTTGCCTTCTCATCTGATCTTTCACCTTATATTCTTTCTTTTCTTTTTTGCACATTCAGGTGCTGCCTGATTTTTATTTACTTCTGGTTTAACTTCCACCATTCCTGCTTGACACTGATATGCTTCTGTTAAACTAAGCAGGGAAATCATCTTAGACTTTTCCTCAAGTTTTAAAACTTTCAATATGTTTGGATCGTACGAGGTCAGCAGGTATGTATACAGTCCCACTATTGCAGATCTATACTTGTAATCAATTTCATCATGGCTTAGGCCTCCTTCAGAGCGAGGAATACATAATCTTTATACAATGATTTTTATATATCATTTGATAAATGTGAAGCATTTTTCTTCTTTTCCTGTCCAACGTATCCAATCCCTTTTGGCGCCAGTCAGTCACCCCAAAACTGTAAGTTAGAACAGGAAGAGCAAAACTGTTTTTTAGCTTGAACTTTGTTTCTAGATGTCAGGGCTGTTTTCAATATTAGTTTTAGTCTTCTAAAATATTCATTACTAAGTTTTGTTTGCATTTGTTCATGTTTTATTGTTGATCCTTCATTAATTCTCAAATATTTACACACTGCCTCCTGCTCAAGTTCCTTTATATCACATTCCTGTCCCAGACAGATATTTGCTTGGCTTTCCTACTTTAAATGTTGCTTTTGCACATTTATCAAATCCAAATGAAATTCTTATATCATCTGAGAAAATTTTAATCACTTGTGGTTGTGCTTTCAGCTCCTCATCTGATGTTTTAAGTCATCCACAAAAGAAGATGAGAAGTGTTGACACTTGGTTGTTTTCTGAGAGCCAAGTTGTAACCATGACTTAATCTGTTAAGTAGAGAGCTTAATGGGTTAAGGGCAAGACTAAACAACAGCAGTGACAAAGAATCACCAAGAAATATCCCCCTTTAAATGTTTATCCCTGGGATAATAATGTGTCCTTTATCATGGCTTAGATGCAAAGTGGTTTGCCATTGTTTCATGGTAACTGTAGTGTAATTGATGTAATTGATCAATATTGGGTATATCGTACACATCAGTAAGTAGTCCTTTATCCATGAATCTGGGATGGTATCAAATGCTTTTTTGTAATCTATTCATGCCATACTTAGATTCTTCCCCTTTTCACAATTCATGACTTTATTTATCAACAAATGATCCTTTGTTCTATATGACTTTCTTTTGTTACCCTTTTGTTCTATTGTCATGACTGAGTTTTCTTCTAAATGACTATAAACTCTGTCAGCATCAATTCCAATATATAGATTGCACATTGTGAAAAGGCACGTTATTGGCCTATAGTTTTTAGGATGGCTTACAGCTTCACACTGAAGGAGCAGTATCATTTTTCCTGGTGTTAACCAGGTTGGTGTCTGGTCTGGATGTGCATATTAGTAGTTCTTACTCAAGACTAATTCTTTGTATAAAGATGTTAATACTTTTAGACAGTAGTTAGGTACTGCCTCTGGGACTGTGTTTTTCTATTTAGGAGCTTTTCTTAAATTTGTTTCAATTTCTCTGTCCGTTACTTCATCCCATTTTATATCCTGTACATCTAAACTTCTTACTGTTTCTTTTACGTCTTCTATTCATTCAGCATTTTTGTTATGTTCCATGGGGGTCTTCATAGATATTTCTCTAAAATGTGTCTGTTTCTTCTTTATTTGGTGATGTTTCTATTCATTTTGCTTTGTTTCCCAATTCTCTATAAAACTTTTTGGGTCATCAACGAAGTGCTTATTTTTGTACTTTTTCTTTATATTTATCTGCATATCGTCTTAATTTTCCTGACTGCGCTGTTATCTTTAGTTCTTTATTTGCAATTTGCATGATAGATCCTGGTCTGTTGTGATACTGCACGTTGCTTTTATCACATCCATATTTCTAAACGTTTTTGTTGATGTGTTCCCTCTTCTATACTCTTCCAACAGTGACACTTCTTTTCTTAATTGCTTTATGTTTTCCTCTGTTTCATGCTTCAATGATCACATTTGATTTCTTCAGTTCCTTTTCCTTATTGCTCTGTCTTTTTGTGATAAGACTTTACCTATTATTAATTTAGCTGCACAGTAATATATCTTATTTACATCTGTTATATCACATGAATTTCTATTGTGTGTTGATTACTATGTTCTTAGTTTTATCAGACGTCTAACATTTTGGGTCTTACTGAATTTCTGTAATCTGTTTCTTTCATCAACCTTAAAATGTCTATCCATCTCTATTAAATCAAGCGACTTTTCCCTTAGCTCATTTTCTTCTAAACTGGGCTCATGTTCTTTGCCCTTTGTTTCCTGTGGGCATTCTGTAGAAAGCTCCAGACCCCTTCCTGTGACATAGTTAATTTGGGGACTTATTGTCCCATCATGCTGTGATGTTACCAGAGCTACAGTTTCTACACTAATTATTTCTTTAACTTCTCTGTTACTAATCCTCTTTCTACTTCCCCCTTTGTTTTCTTATTTTTTGTGTTGTGAAATTTTCCACATCCAAGTGCCTTTACTTTAATTTCTCTTCAAATATCTTTGGTGCTGCTCTTTTTGTATTGATTAAGTTTGCTTTCTCATTTGCATAAATATTGCACCATATTAAATCTCTTTTTCTTTCCCATGCCCATATTTCTTCTTCATGTCTCCCGCTCCACCTGTTGCTCCTTAATTTGAGGACTCATTGTTCCATCATGGTGTGACATAACCTGTGTTAGACCTTCTACACTAAATCCTTCACTTCGTAGGTGTTCTATAACTTCAGCTTCTATCTGTTTAACTTCTGCTTTACTTATCTTCTGCTCTGTGTATTTTTTGTATTGTACAAGTTCCCATACCTGAGTGCCTTTGCCTGAACTTCTCTTCCAATATCTTTGGAGCTGCTTTTTTATATTAAGTAGTTTGGCTTTCTTCTTTTCATAAATATTGCACCATATCAGATCTCTTTTTCTTTCCTGTGTCCATGTTTCTTTTTATACCTTTCAAAAATCTCTATGTTTTTTCTTTATATTTTCACACTTCCTGTATTGCGTCTTTTTCCAAGTGCCCCAAAGTTTCGTTGTCTATATAATATTTTTCATGGATCTGTTGTGTTAATGACCTCAAATTTACATCTGCAGCTTTTGACATTTTTTCTTGTGCAAGTATTTTTTTTCCTCTAAATTAAATTGTCTTTTAATTTTTTTTTTGAATATCATAATCTGGAAATTCTGGGCTTCTTGCTTAATATTAACAATACATAATTTCTCCCTTGTCCTCAGTAGTCCACTCTATCATCTTTGTGGCTTTTTTGGTCTATCGGGTTTTTGTTTACTACTACTTCCTTCTACAACAGGGGGTACTATCCTCCACTGAGTCTGGCCTAACCCCATTGTAGGAATGTTTCGGTGTCTTGAGGATTCTACACTGTCATTTCTTCTAGTCCTGGCACCAGTGCACAAACCAGTTTTGGGCACTTTTTTTTATCCTGGGACTTATTCACTTGGTTCCTTTTTTCATTTTTTAACATCTCTCTCTCCATGATATATGCTATATAAAATAAAGTCTATATATCAGTGTTGGTGACATTTTGTGAAAACAGGGCCCACCAGAAGAAGGTACTCACTAAGACCTGAGTATGAATTTAGTTCCAGCAATACCACTCTCCTTTTCTTGCTGATTTTATCATCACTCCATCTGGACACCAATCATCTCTCCATTTGTACCCCTGTCACTGTTTGAATGTTACCATGTAGAGCAAGATACCAGGTTTTCTATGTGTGGAACTAGTAATTGCTGGCTAGCTAGATGTCATACCTGGGATCTTCTCATTAGCATAAATAATATTTAACTCTGCTATTATTGCAAGCATGAGATATTTTATATTCTTTGATATCCTAGCAATATAACAGCTTGTCTGTGTGTACCTATTTTTCATTGGCATTATGGTTAAGGTGTTTACTTCAAAGACACAAGGTAGAGGGTTTGAGTCTTACCTTTGAGGGAAACTGGCTAGACTTAAAATGGCCTGCAAGGACAGCTAGACCTACGTTCAGATCTTATAACAAAAATACTTTTTATTTTCCTCAGTTACTGATGGCTTGTCTGATATAAAGCTCAGCTGAAATTATATACTGTTTCTGGAATGGTAGCAATGTTTTAGCTTTTACATGCACCATGTTTCAGAGTATCCCACAGTCTGTGTGTATTTTGACCACAGGTCAGGCTCTGTACATTTGTACCCTTTTCATGACTCTGGAAATACACACATCTCCATTTGCTTTACCTATTTATCTAGTGAAGACATTTTAGAAGCAATAGTTTCTATCATCAGGCATACACAATCATAGCTTTCTTCCCACAGGCTCGGATTAATTAAATCTACCACTACTTACATTCAGCTAGGACAATCATTCCCAGGATAGTCAGGGATGATTGTGGATTTGATAAAAGAATTATATTTTGACCTTCTGCCAATTTCTTACTCTTGGTTACTTTTTCTTTTGTGTAGCAGAGTGGCAAGTTATGTAAAAGCCTAGGAAATAATGACTTTCTCAGCTTTATCTGAAGGTAGTTTACATCCATCAACTGATACTGCTAATGTGGCATTAATTAAAATTCATCCTTCTCCTGTCTCTTTGCTACTCGTGGATAGTGGAGCAAAAAATATATAATGAGAAGGGGGGACTCGTTTCATTATTCTGTCCAAAAACTACTGTAGCTAAAATATATTTTTCTGACTGAAATGACAGTGCACTAGGACCTGGTTCTATGTTTGCCTGTTTTAGTTTATTTTGATTAGATTCATTATCTGAATCAGATGCCAGAATTAATAATAATGACCTGAGAATACTTCAGCAAGGACTTACAGTACCATAATACATGTAACTCCATACAAATTGCAGAAGGAGTCATCACTGGGCACATTGTAGGTGCTGCAAAGAGCTCTTTTGGCTGACGTCAAAGAGTGGAAACAATACTGATTTCATCAACTTTAATCATACTTTGACTTAAGAATGGTGTCCATTCCTGTCATGGTGTTAGAAACCCAAAGGATTTGGAGAAATTAAAGAAAGGGAGATACCATAATATCTGTTATTGAAAAGGCTTTTTAAATTTGGACAGATTCCTCAAGATTGGAGACATGCATTTATTAAACTAGGGGAAAAGAGAGTAGGACAAACTCAGAGTAATACAGACCTTTAAGTCTACTTTCATGTTGTGGAAAAATAATGGAGAAGGTAATATTGGATAAGTTATTGTCAGAAATGAAAAGGTTGGGACTTGAAAACATATATCAGCATGCATATGTTGAAAATAGATCTAGTAAGTCCTGTAACATGATATTCTATAACAATATAAGAACATCTATGAATGAAAAATCATGCTGTGATGTTATTTATATAGATTTAAATTCAGCATTTCATAGGGTCTTACACAAAACACTGGTCAATGAATTACAACAACTAGGTATTGATGCACTCTTGATAAGATGGATAGCGACATGGCTTACAACTACAACATGGCAAGTATCATACAGCAGTTGGACAAATTAAATTCTTGGTTGCAGTCAGGGTGTCCCACAGCACTCTGTCTTAGACCTATACTTGTTTAGATTGTATCTTTCAGATCTATCTTTTTCATCTGAGGTGCTCTACAGTCTGTATGCAGATGACTTGAAATTGGGTAAACTGATTGCATGTGTTACAGATAAGGCATGTCTGCAAAAGAACTTGACTAAATTGACCCTTTGGGCACAGGAGAATAATATACTGATAAATACATCAAAAACTAAGCATACAAGATTTGAGAGACATACATTGAAAGATGAATATTTAATACAGCACACAGTGATTGAAGCTGTAGATTCATTTAATAGTTTGGGTACATGGGTACATCCAGCTTTGTGTTTTTCTAATCATTTCAACCAATTGTTTAATGATAGCTATAGACCTTTAAGTTGTATAAAAATATATACAAAGTCTAAAAAAATCAGAAATGACGAAGTCATTGCTTGATAGTTACATTAGACCCAAACTTGAGTATATAATAAGAATATGAAAACCTTATAAGAAAACAAGCAAGCGTAAACTGGAAAGTAAACAGTGAAAATATACCAAGGGCATGCATGTATGTGAAAATTTAAGTTATTACAAAAAAACTAAAATGTTTATACTTTTACACATACTGAAACAATCCTTGGTTATGTCAGTGTGAAATGAATTATTCTCACTTTTCTTGATGCATCATATTTAGAATTATCCTATGTCAACATGACACTTAAAAGCAGTTAGAAAAGTACAATTTAAAATGACAAATGGACATAATCTTTTTACCAATGTCTTTCACCCTATGCATTACTGAATAGCAGTTCTAAGTCAAGAATGTACTAGTCACGTGATGTATCAAAATGCTGTAGCATGCTCCGTAAGCTCACATGATGTATCAGATGCTGTAGCATGCTGCATAAGGTCACATGATGTATCAGATGCTGTAGCATGCTCCATAAGGTCACATGATGTATCAGATGCTGTAGCATACTCCGTAAGCTCACATGATGTATCAGATGCTGTAGCATGCTCCATAAGGTCACATGATGTATCAGATGGTGCAGCATGCTCCGTAATCTCACATGATGTATCAGATGCTGTAGCGTGCTCCATAAGGTCACATGATGTATCAGATGCTGTAGCATGCTCCTTAAGATCACATGATGTATCAGATGCCGTAGCATGCTCCATAAGGTCACATGATGTATCAGATGCTGCAGCATGCTCCGTAAGCTCACATGATGCATCAGATGCTGTAGCATGCTCCTTAAGATCACATGATGTATCAGATGCTGTAGCATGCTCCATAAGGTCACATGATGTATCAGATGTTGCAGCATGCTCCGTAAGCTCACATGATGCATCAGATGCTGTAGCATGCTCCATAAGGTCACATGATGTATCAGATGCTGCAGCATGCTCCGTAAGCTCACATGATGCATCAGATGCTGTAGCATGCTCCATAAGGTCACATGATGTATCAGATGCTGTAGCATGCTTTGTAAGCTACTCAGACAAGCTCCTCGTGGTCCTGCAGAGTGGTCCTAGCTACAGAGAACTCAGAAAAGCGACTACTTTCTGGATTTAAGTATCTTTGCTGTTTTTTTACTTGAAATAGCTTCTCTAGCTTACCCTAAACAAGCTTAAACAGTTTTTTTAGCTGTTTGCTGCATTATTTTAAAATCTGCACTTAAAGTTACTTTTTAGTCGAATTTGATCGAAAGTTTGTTTGTTTGTTTGTTTAATTTAACTGTTAAGGCTGCCCACTAAAGTGTGCTAGCCTGTGTAACTGATTTATTACTGTTTCTGCATTTTCTGTGTGTTTCTATCTAAAAACAAAAAAAAACAAAAAAATAGTCCTTGTTTTCCCGCCTCTCCTCGACTATTTTAGACCAGTTTACAGGCATTGCTGTATTCTGGGCTATGGTGTAGTTCCTGTGTTGTCCATTACCTTACTTGGATAGAGGGAAGTTTCTTTGCTCACCAGTGGGAGTGGGGAGCCTTGAGCAGCCTACCTGTCCCTGTAGGAAGTGACCTCAGCACAGGAGCTGTAGTAATTGGTTGTTTTGGACCATTTCTAGCTCTTTTGAAGTTCCCTGTTTAAAATCCACCTCTGGGCATTTTTTTCTGGCTATACTACTCAGACAAGCTCCTCGTGGTCCTGCAGAGTGGTCCTAGCTACAGAGAACTCAGAAAAGCGACTACTTTCTGGATTTAAGTATATTTGTTGTTTTTTTACTTGAAATAGCTTCTCTAGCTTACCCTAAACAAGCTTAAACTGTTTTTTTTAGCTGTTTGCTGCATTATTTTAAAATCTGCACTTAAAGTTACTTTTTAGTCGAATTTGATCGAAAGTTTGTTTGTTTGTTTGTTTAATTTAACTGTTAAGGCTGCCCACTAAAGTGTGCTAGCCTGTGTAACTGATTTATTACTGTTTCTGCATTTTCTGTGTGTTTCTATATAAAAACAAAAAAAAACAAAAAAATAATCTTTGTTTTCCCGCCTCTCCTCGACTAGTTTAGACCAGTTTACAGGGATTGCTGTATTCTGGGCTGTGGTGTAGTTCCTGTGTTGTCCATTACCTTACTTGGATAGAAGGAAGTTTCTTTGCTCACCAGTGGGAGTGGGGAGCCTTGAGCAGCCTACCTGTCCCTGTAGGAAGTGACCTCAGCACAAGAGCTGTAGTAATTGGTTGTTTTGGACCATTTCTAGCTCTTTTGAAGTTCCCTGTTTAAAATACGCCTCTGGGCATTTTTTTCTGGCTATACTACTCAGACAAGCTCCTCGTGGTCCTGCAGAGTGGTCCTAGCTACAGAGAACTCAGAAAAGCGACTATCTGGATTTAAGTATCTTTGCTGTTTTTTTACTTGAAATAGCTTCTCTAGCTTACCCTAAACAAGCTTAAACTGTTTTTTTAGCTGTTTGCTGCATTATTTTAAAATCTGCACTTAAAGTTACTTTTTAGTCGAATTTGATCGAAAGTTTGTTTGTTTGTTTAATTTAACTGTTGAGGCTGCCCACTAAATTGTGCTAGCCTGTGTAACTGATTTATTACTGTTTCTGCATTTTCTGTGTGTTTCTATCTAAAAACAAAAAAAAAAAAATAATCCTTGTTTTCCCGCCTCTCCTCGACTATTTTAGACCAGTTTACAGGCATTGCTGTATTCTGGGATGTGGTGTAGTTCCTGTGTTGTCCATTACCTTACTTGGATAGAGGGAAGTTTCTTTGCTCACCAGTGGGAGTGGGGAGCCTTGAGCAGCCTACCTGTCCCTGTAGGAAGTGACCTCAGCACAAGATCTGTAGTAATTGGTTGTTTTGGACCATTTCTAGCTCTTTTGAAGTTCCCTGTTTAAAATCCACCTCTGGACGTTTTTTTCTGGCTATACTACTCAGACAAGCTCCTCGTGGTCCTGCAGAGTGGTCCTAGCTACAGAGAACTCAGAAAAGCGACTACTTTCTGGATTTAAGTATCTTTGCTGTTTTTTTACTTGAAATAGCTTCTCTAGCTTACCCTAAACAAGCTTAAACTGTTTTTTAGCTGTTTGCTGCATTATTTTAAAATCTGCACTTAAAGTTACTTTTTAGTCGAATTTGATCGAAAGTTTGTTTGTTTGTTTAATTTAACTGTTGAGGCTGCCCACTAAAGTGTGCTAGCCTGTGTAACTGATTTATTACTGTTTCTGCATTTTCTGTGTGTTTCTATCTAAAAACAAAACCCCCCCCAAAAAAATAATCCTTGTTTTCCCGCCTCTCCTCGACTAGTTTAGACCAGTTTACAGGCATTGCTGTATTCTGGGCTGTGGTGTAGTTCCTGTGTTGTCCATTACCTTACTTGGATAGAAGGAAGTTTCTTTGCTCACCAGTGGGAGTGGGGAGCCTTGAGCAGCCTACCTGTCCCTGTAGGAAGTGACCTCAGCACAAGAGCTGTAGTAATTGGTTGTTTTGGACCATTTCTAGCTCTTTTGAAGTTCCCTGTTTAAAATCTGCATTTGCACGGTTTTGCGCGGTTGTGCGCATAGCGCCGGTTAAACAAGGTTAAACTTCTTCTGGCTCCGCCAAGTCTGCTCTTCAAATTTTCCCTTAAGGAAGCTCTACTCTTAGTATAATCAGACTACTCACTATATTATAAGCCTAGCACTTGTTCTCAAAACTTCTCTTCTAAGTAAGCACTCTCGTACTAAGTAAGCACTACATCCACCTACCACCCCTGTGAATATCCAGTTCCCTTAAAGGCACAGCACTCCCTTATACTGTTCTAGCATGTCGAGTGGTAGATTACTGGCGTCCTCTCCAGTTCAGCTGGTTAATCTGGGTATCTTGAGACAATGCTACAATTGTCTCATGTACACAGACAACCGTCTCCTCCTCCCAACAAACACAAATACATGTGAGAGATGCAACTATATAGCCAAACTGGAGGCTGAACTCTCTCAACTCATGGCTGGCATGACCAGACAGGAGGAGATGGTAACCACACACACAACAAACCCAGTCCCACATAGACCTACCACAACTGCAAACCAAGCACATAAAAACACAAAGACATACTCGGAGGCTCTAATAAAAAACTTACCAAAACAACAGAGGCTCCCAAAGCAGACATCCAAAAATCCACCACCTCAAAACAAAACACATGCAACACATACTTCAATAAATCAGTGTGTCAATCAATCACAGCCCTTAAGGCCAAACACCATGCCTGATACACTAGTAATAGGCGACTCTATAGTCAGACACACTAACGTCCCACTTACCAGGCTGAACAAGGAGAGGGTGACTGTGAGCTGCCTATCGGGAGCTAGGATCCGCCACATAACACACGCACTCAGGTCACTCCAAAGCAAGTACAAATATGACTCCGTCATTGTCCATGCTGGCGTGAATGACCTGAGACGTACCTCCCTGGACTACATGAAAAGAGACATAGAGGAGCTCTCTGATTATGTAGCCCAGGCTGGTATGACCCTGACCCTGAGCAGCATCTTGCCCTCACCAAGAATGATGCCACAATACAAAGACAAGATGATCAGCTTTAATAACTGGCTCAAGTACTGGTGTCATTTTAAGGGGATCCAATGTCTGTCTGCCTGGGATGACATGTTGGACAAGCCATGCTGCTTCGCAAGGGACGGCTTGCACCTGTCACCACTGGGCTTCCGGATATTGGCTAAGGCTCTTGCCACCCCCATAGTGCCTTTTTTAGGCAAGGCTCAAAAGATAAACCCATCTCCTTAGAAAACAAAAATGGAAAAAAACTAAGGGTAATGCTGCTCAACGCCAGAAGTCTAAATCTCAAGATGCAGGCACTCGATGCACTCCTCAGTATGGAGAACATCGACGTCTGTGCAGTAACTGAAACCTGGTTCAAGGCTCCTGAGAGCACCCCAGCGCTACCAGGCTATACCTCGTATCATGCTTTTCGGCCCCAAAACCCGGGCCGAACCACAAAGGGAGGGGGAGTGTCCATATTCATCAAGAACACCCACACCTCCAGGTTAGTAGCAACACATGAAGCATCAGAGACCATACTGGTGCAACTAACCATAGGCAAAACTGCTATACAACTGGTAGCATGTTACAGACCACCCTCCCAATCTCAGGAACCCCACTCAGCCTTCCTGAAGACATTGGAGGATATGAATGTATCACAAAATACCATCATACTGGGAGACTTCAACTACCCAAACATAGATTGGGTACATTATTCTAGCCCTAACACCCTAGCCCAAAGGTTCCTGGAATTCATAAATTCAAATGCACTGGAACAACTAGTCTCCTCTCCCACTAGGGGAGATAATATACTAGACCTGATCATCACAAACATGGGGACAAAATACTCCACACTGGAGGTATACCCCTCACTAGTGAGATCTGACCACAAACTAATCACACTGGATATACATATCTCACCTCCACCCCCAGCACAAAAGACCACAGTGAAAAACTTCTCAAAAGCAGACTTCACTCTTCATAAGATTGAGATGGTATCCTTTAAGCCCACTGGGCCAGTGGATACCACATCCCACAATGCCGAATCCTTCACAAATGCTTTCTATGGATATCTCCAAGAATGCATGGATCATGCAATCCCAAATAAATCCAAGTCCCTCTCCACCAAAGGCAAGCATCCTGTCTGGTGGACCTCAGCCATTAACAAATTGTATAACAAAAGAAGGAAGCTACTGCACGACAGAGCAAAATCCCATAAAGGGAAGACATCTCTGATCAACACTAGCAGAAAACTACGTTCTCTCATAAAAACATCCAAGGCCAACTGTGAGAGAAAAATCACTAAGGACACTAAAGATAACCACAAAGCCTTCTTCAGCTATGTTAGAAACCTGGGCGGAAACCCTCAGATATGCTCAGAGTTAGTTCACAACAACAAAAAATACACTGAACCCACAGATATTGCCAACATTCTGGCTGACAGGTTCAGTGCAAATTTCTCCCCTCCCTCACCCCCAAAAGAAGAAATACTTATCCCAGCAGAATGTAATCTCCCTGTCATCTCAGATGTCCAAGTGAGAACCGCCCTCAACAAAGCTAAAAACACAGCATCAATGGGACCTGACGGTATCCCGGGTTGCGTGCTACGTGAACTCCAAGAGGAGCTAAACCCGCACATAAAAATGCTATTTAACCTTAGCCTTACTACAGGATATGTACCTGAACACTGGCGTACAGCAACAGTGGTCCCACTTCACAAAGGGGGTACCTCTACAGACCCTGGAAACTACCGCCCCATAAGCTTAACCAGCCTGGTCTGCAAAGCTATGGAAAGAATCATTATGGAACTCATAAACAGAGACATAGGGGACCTACAGACACTTGACCCCACCCAGTTCGGCTTTGTAAAGGGCAGATCCTGCCTTTTGAACCTGGTTGACTTTTTCGAAACAGTCACTAGAGCCATCGATGAGGGCAAAGCAGTCCATACAGCCTACCTGGACTTGGCTAAGGCCTTCGACACAATACCACACTCAGGCATCATAGATAAGCTCAACAGCTTAAACGTAAACCCTTATGTCACTAGATGGGTTGCAAACTGGCTAAAGGACAGAACCCATAAAGTTAAAATTGCTGAAGCAATGTCAGACTCAAAGCCAGTCACAAGTGGTGCCCCACAGGGATCTGTCCTGGGACCCCTCTTGTTCGGCATTTATTTCTCAGATGTTAAAGCAAACATGGGAGGGTTGTGGCTGACAAAGTTCGCAGATGACTGCAAACTAGGCGCCATAGTCGATACACCAGCGGACACATACATCCTACAAAAAGGCCTCACAGAAACGGACAACTGGTGCCGGAGTCATGGCCTTAAACTAAATGCCAAAAAATGTATAGTCATCCCCTTTGGGAAAAACAAAGTACCCACAAATTATCACATAGAAAAAAATGTATAGTCATCCCCTTTGGGAAAAACAAAGTACCCACAAATTATCACATAGACAGCAACCCACTGAGTATGGAAAAGTAATCAGAGACCTAGGGACCCAAGTCGACAGCGACCTCTCATTTGACACCCACGTTGCCAAAGTGGTTAGAAAAACATTCTACCTTGCACACCTTATCATGAAGGGATTCACATCCAGATCCAAGGATGTCATTGTACCCCTATACTCCTCCCTCATCAGACCCATGATTGAGTACAATGCCCCATTTGGTATGTACCTCACCTGGCATTTGCAACAGCTGGAGAGACCACAAAAGTACCTCACCAAGAGGATCAAGGGTCTCCAACATATGTCTTATTCTGCCAGACTAAAGAAACACCAGCTCTATTCAGTAGCATACCGCCTGCTCAGAGGTGATCTCTGCCTGACGTACAAGGCCATGTCCAATCAGGAACTGATGGACATGTTCCACCTCAAAAAATCCAAATCCATCAGGACCACGAGAGCTAAAGACTTAAACCTCGGCACAAGTATGAATAGGACATGCTGGAGGGATAGATTCATAACCCAGAGGCTTCCCATGCTCTGGAACAAGATTCCAGTTCATGTTAGGCAGAGCCCCTCACTGACTCTCTTCAAGAGAAATCTTGATGAGTGGATGGGAGATCGTAAGTTTACCCCAGGGGTCACATCTGTGTCACTACTAGACAGGGGCACAGTAAACTAATTCTGTTATATAAGGGGACCTTCATTGTGTCACTACTAGACAGAGGCACAGTATTCTAAATCTATTCTGTGCATTTTTGTACCATTTCATGGGGTGGCGAAAGCCACATCACTATGGCTAGGCTTACAAATGTCCCAGGGCAGATAGCCTAGTACTAAACTATGAAACTATGATGTATCATATGCTGTAGCATGCTCCATAAGTTCACATGATGTATCAGATGCTGTAGCATGCTCCGTAAGCTCACATGATGTATCAGATGCTGTACCATGCTCCATAAGGTCACATGATGCATCAGATGCTGTAGCATGCTCCATAATGGAATAATGTTGGACTTAAAGCATGTCAAAGTAGCATGCAGAGCCTACAGAATCAGTTACTAACAGAAAACAGATTAAATTATACTTTTTATTCAGTATTGTATGAACCAATATAAAAGATTGGAAACATACTTTGTGATGTGAAAACTTTTCATGAATATGTTTCCAAAGGAGGACTTATGAGTAAGCTGTGTGCTTAATGGGTTAATTATGTATGTGTCCCTGGAAGAACTAAAAAATGAAAGTTGTTACCTTGATGTGCTATGCTAGTGGAAGATATTCATATTTTGGCTCAAGGATAACACAAATTAGGAGCATTGTTGTGTTTTCTTTATGCATAAATTGCAACTCAAGGCTGGGAACTTTTGGCAAGAAGCACCTGAGTTCCAAAGTACAGTTCCAGTGCACTGTTCTTAGCTAAGCATTTCCAAGCCATGTTGTTTGTGGTAATAGCCACATGGAGGCTTATTACCAGTGTATTCTTTATGACACAGACTGTTTCTCCATCTAGTGTGCCAACTTTTCTCAGCATCATTTCTGTGTATTCTTTTTAACATTAGGTCAGAGTTTATTTTCTGTATTTACCAACTAGCGGATACCATTGTGTAATCAGCAAACCAGTGAAAGGTACACTGTAACAGAAGGCACATCATCCAAAAGTTTTGGAACAGTTACAGCTCAGTACAGCACAACAAGAAAGACACAGATGTGCATCTCCTAGTTCACTCTCTAATTCCCGTGCTAAAAAGTACCTTCTATGAGGAGTAAAGGCTGTACATAGTCCTGCTATCTGAACTTAGATATAGCTATTCCAAGGTTGCTTGATGCCTAATAAGGGAATACTCCCAAATAAAGGGCATAGACCATTTGACCCAGATTGAACTTTTCCGATTTTAGAAGTTATTATATAGGAGCACTTATGGTCAACTCTTTGGTTCTGCTCTAACATGGCTTGAGCTTTTACCAAGGTTCAAAGAAATAACTTGTATGTTTTACCCTTCTTGGGGTGAAAAGGTAAAAAAAAGAAAAGTCTTCCCCATGTCAGGGGAACTGAAAGAGTCCTTTAAATTTTTATTGGTGTGGCTGGTCAAAAGCAGGCTGTATAAAGTGTTGATCACAACAGCATTATCATTTGTCATGACATATTGAAACTACAGTGCTCTTAACAGACTGCTGATGGGATAAAAGGCCAAGTTCCTAATACTGCCTCTCAGTGCTTTAATCCACTGTTAAATTCATTTATTAACTTGTAAAATAATGTGTTTGTAGTTTTTTACTGTAATTGCTTTTGGATGGAAATAAACATGTCTACCAAATAACCACAGACATGTTTGACATGAAATGACTACAATCATGTCTTTATTAATCCAATTAATAGTAATCAGATATCTTTCAAATGCCAGTTAAAACGATCATTGGATCAAACCAGTTGAAAGCCACTGCACTCCATGTTATCACCTATTTAATACCAACTGTAAGCCTATCACAGCCATCATTAATGTAACCAGAGCAACATGCAGCAATAGCCAGATGTGCAGAGAAGGCATTACTTGGAAGGATGCCATTTAGGCCAATTAATCTTCTAGGCAATAAGCCAGCAGCCTCAACCAGAAAAAATGCAAAATTTTCACGAAAGGATGAGGGGTCTTCAAAACAATATGCAATCACCAGTGAGTCCCTGGCCTTTGCCCCAGCCTACCTGCTATGCAGCAAAGTGTGCAAGGGCCCACCCCATATTCAAAGCCTCTAGCCACAAGGGGTGGCCACAGCTTGCCAACAGGAGAGCCAAGCTGTCTTAGCCATGCTGTCTCACAACCAAGCCCACTTAATAAAATGTAGTCTTTCAAAACTGCCCTTCCTCCATTGAAGGGTGATCACTACCACTTTCTCCAAAACACATCTGATTGTTGTTGTTCTTCTTCCAGCTTTTCCCGGTCAGGGGGTCACCATAGCAGAACTCCAGTCCGTTAATGATTGGCAGTTGATTTTTATGGTGCCGGGGTGCCAGCCCGATGCCCAACCTTCAATGAAGGCACATCCATTCATGCATGTCTTTCGAACACCACTCGACTGTGGGGAGGAAAGACATGCGTGAATGGGCCAAACACATCTGGTAGGGGAACATAATGCTCCTTTTTAGGTCCTGTAGAAATGTTACCTTGCCTTGCTTTGACAAGTGGATCCCATCTGGTCTGGTATTTTCACCTGGATCTGGAGGTGCTGCAACGACTGTCCGTCTCACCTTACTGCTCCTCTAACAAAGCAGTTTTTGAGGATCCCGGCTCAGCTGCTCTACAATCCCTTGCTACCCTCCAGATACTTTTATGCATAATATTAGAACAAATTAGTTGAATTGCCAACCATGTTTGGACAATATTTTAGAATAAGCATGCAGTTTACCCCTTCAGCTGTAAATAGGGATGATCTGTGACATAATTTCCCCCCAAATGCAAAACAATGATATCTGGATATGGAAGCTTCTCTGCTTGCCCCACTATGATGCCTCACAAATGTCACCACTGCAGCCCTTTCATGGTCATGCATCATACTCATGTCGCCTCACAGCTCCATTCCAGGCTAGCCTTTCCTGACCTACGCAGTTCCTTGTGTGCATGGTAATTGAATGACAGTCCCACCATTCAAATTTCCAATGGACTCCACTCTTCATCTGCAAAAGAAACATTGCATTCAGTCAGGGATATGTCACTTAATGATAATTAATAGGAACCAGCCAATTTTACCCATGGAAGAAAGTCATTGGAAACAGCAGTAGTTAAACCAATAGCTTTACCTCCAGAATTAGGGATAAAGCAAAAAATCATTAGGGAAAAAGTCCCCAAATTAGGGACACTTTTTAAACACTGATACTGTTAACTTTAGAACGTTGGTAGAAAAAGAGGCCGTGGATCAGCATGCATTTTTTAAGCGAAAGAAGCCTGTAATATCAATATATAGAGATGATTATTAGCATTTACTGACTGTAATTTATTTAATTTATTTCACAAAAATAGGCGGTATGTAGCCAAAACTAGGGACGTCTCTTACCATTAGGATCAGTTAAGAGGTATAGATGAACCCCTATCTTAATAATAGATTAAATCAAGGTGTTGTGTGGTGTTACGATACACTGTTAAATAAATTACTGCAAAGTAAATAATAACATTCACATTATTATTCTATTAGTAAAGTAAATAATAGCATGACCATCTAGTATTCTATTATTGCTACTCTGTGCCCACAGAAGTAATAATAATAAAATGATAATATTAAAAAGACTTGTTATCATAGGCTGTATGGGGTCTAGAACATGAAGTCCTATTTTGGGCTCGCTCTGCCCTATGATTCCTAATGCTCAGAGGTTGAGAGGTATGTCATCATAGCATGAAGACAGTGATGATATGTCAAAAATGCTCAGACATTCTTTGCTAGAGCAAAATGGCACAATTCTACAATTGGTCCACTGGGGATAAAAAATTCGAAAACATAAATTCAAGCGCTGTATTTTATTATAAGATATTATTGTAAAGTAGAATGTAGGACAGTCTGTAACTCCTTTAGCATTAGCTCGGTGTGCAGTGCACCCAGTCCTATGTCTGCGATCAGTCAGTCGCCTTATGCCATCATTTCATAGTTCAACCCCACCTCCCCAGCTGCTTAACGGTAACCTGTGAGAGGCGGGGGTTCAGCAGCTTTGTCATTTTAGTTATCACTTTTGTTTTTTTATTTATCTCATAGCAGTGTACCAGGGGGTAAGCTTCATCTACCCAATGCATTGCTGATGTGTAATACAGCCTGTCATAGTATCTCGAAAGCGGGCTTAGAAGCAGTTTCATGAATCTGGTGTGAGCTCATGGATATGTATGCTAAGTAAGCCTAATCTCTCCAACACTCCCCCACCCCCATCGGTGTGGAGCATTGGGTGATTCGGTTTTCTTACAGATCGCAGCTGTCACTACAGCCTCGGTACGAGCTACCGCATTAGTATGCTAGATGCAACCTCTCTGAATAAAGACATATACCTTTAAGGCGAATGTCATAAAATCCAGGTTCCTGAGCGCCCTTCTCGGTGCACCAGAGAGCTGTGCAGCGCAGGTCCGCCTTCTGCATGCAGGGCAGAACCATTTAACGTAGACACATCAAGCGCAGCCAAACCATTCCAACGGGAAAGAGCTACAGCCAGGAGACCCGTGAGGAGGTTGCAATAGCATGCTTATCCTTTTTTTTCTGTATAACCTGTCAGTGCTGCTAATATCATTTTCTGATGCACTCTTGCAGACGTTTAGGGCTTAGTCCATTATTAATATTACTGCTCTGGGACAGTGAATAAGCAGGCAAGCCGCGTTTTTAATAAAGCCCACTACGGGAAAAGCTAAGCTCGCTGCTGGGATAGCGTAATTCAAAATAAGGGCTACTATTGCTTAGCTGTGGTGCTCTGCTGTTTGTCCCTTCGTTGCACTACACACACCTCCAATCTGCAATGGAAATTCCGTCGTTTTTCCAAACTGAATAAGCTCACGTGTATTTCTCGGTTTTATTTAACGTGGATCTGTATTTGCTCTGTTATAATAAACCCTAGTTCTACATAAAACTATTTTTGTTTGTCATTCGGAGCTGCTGGGTTGCAGTGAGAAAAGGGTACTCTTCTTTGGGAAAGTGGAGGATGCTTTGGATGTAAAAGCAAGTCACAGAGACGCACAACAACAGACAGGGAGCCAGTCATGGGGAAGGACCAGGAACTGTTACACGCTGTGAAAACTGAAGATATTACTACTGTGCAGAAGCTTTTGCAAAGACCCAAACCTGGAAAAGCAAGTAAGTGGCATTTGCTGACTATAGTAGTGCTAGCACTGTTTTAATGGGATTAAAGTCGCAGTCGGATTGCATTAAATCGGTAGATGTGCAGCAACCCCGCAGCTCGTAGGGGAAGCCCTCTGGCGTTTGCTTGATGGAATAGGAGCAGCAAGTGGACTTGGCAAGGCTTATGGAGTTACTGGAAAACAGTCGTATCACACCAGTTTAGCGTGTTGTGTTTTTTAAAAGTGAAGCATTTTGTAGGCGTGTGTTTGATTACCGAAGGTTTGTGTGATGTGCAATGGCAGTGGATATCCAGTTGATTTGTGTGTGCTACTGTGTGTGGTGGATGTTGCTTCTGCTAGGGCACTGTGTCCTTCCTGAAATATGCGAATCCCAGCTACTGTTAAGACGCCTTGCATGATGAAACAGCTACTTAGCAGTGCTGAACGACACGAGAAGGTATACCACGGGGAGGCTCGTGCTTTTGTGCAGCATCTCTTATCTGTGTATGTGCTCATGACCTGAGTCATCATGAGATTGTTTTGCATTTCTGCTGAAACATAGGTGTTATCCTTGCAGCCCACTGTTTTTTTTCCTTAGTGATCGCTTTTGATAATGAATTACTTAGATATATCACTTTTCTATAACTTAACCCGTTGCAGAAAGCAAACTGGCACTATTTCTAATGTGAGCATCATGTGATGTGCAATAGGTGAAATACAAGAACGCTCTGTGCCTTTTTAAAAGTCATGGTACTATTAGACTTTGTAGTAAACACTAGTGATTTTTTCATGACTCCCTTCTAGAGGAACTGCAGCTGATTGTATTTCAGGTGACTGTAAGACAGCCATCTTTCTTAGCAGTAGCATGATTCTGTGGCTAAGCCCATTAGATGGCATACAACAGTTATTCTGAGTTTGTGCTGGTGTGTTTTACTGTGTCTGTGGAGGGGTTACACAGTTTCTTTTATTCATGTGTGAACAAAATAATCACAAATACTTCTTATGCATAACCTTTGTACATTAATACCTTTGAGGTGTGCTACCACTTCTAAGGAGTAGTGAGACAGACATAAATAGCATATGCTTGTTTATGTATTACACGTAGCAGATGATGTGCAGAATGCTTGGTGTCAGCAGCAGTTGCTTGTCTGATAAATTCTCTGGCAGCAGTTGTGGGTATCTCACCCACAGTTCAGCTAATGCTTTGCTGTGTTTTATTGGGTTAGTTATTTAACATTCAGTTACACATGCTGGTTAGGCTGGTTACATATATGCATTAACATAGAAAGATCTCATCACTAGGAGAGAATCATAATTGTTTAATAGAAGGACTGGAGTTAGAGAGTTCATATAAACTGTATATGTATATTTAGATAAGTAAATAAGATGCATGCATGTTACATATATGTACCTGTGTGTGTGTGTGTGTGTGTGTGTGTGTGTGTGTGTGTGTGTGTGTGTGTGTATATATGTATGTATGTATATTTTTGTGTGTGTATGTGTGTGTGTATATGTATATATATATGTATATATATATATATATATATATATATATTTATTTTTTTTTAAGGTACATGCATGCAGTGTACTGCTATGCATTTCTGCTGGCCACCAAACTGTCAACACCCGTTGTGTTTTACATATGTATGAAGAACTGACTAGAAGAGGTGCTGCTAGTCTGTTGCTACTGCTGTACTACTAATAGGTTATAAAAAGAAACAATGAAGTGTACCACATCCAAAGGACCTCCTGTGTTTAACTTCCACAATGTTCTTGCCATATGTCTTTGTGTAAGCCACTTAATAATTTCTCCATACATAGGCCAGCTTGAAAATGGGCAGATATCTTTTGCTCAGTTTAAAAAGACTAAATAATATTAACAGATTGTTTTGTTCTTTATTGCTTACATGGGAGTGGTTCACATACTCTGACACTGATCAAAATAAAGTTTGTTGGTGCATGATTTATTTATATGCCGTACTGATCACTTGAAGTACAAATTAAGTGTTCATGCAGACTCACAGCAAAATACACCTGCCATTAATTCATTCTTGACTATGTCTTTCACTTTAACAAAGAAGCTATGATTAATGTGATGTTTAGAATGAGACTTGAGACAACCTGGTTATCTTTAGTAGATGGAGTGTCAAAACACTTTCCAAGGAATTTACAGGTATGTTGCAATTTAGAATATGCTAAATGAGTTCATCTTCTGGAGCAAAATGACTCAAGTAGCATGATAAGAAGTTTAAGACTGTAAGTTGCTAATGGGTTTGATCATGAAGTCCTGTGTTTGAGTCCCTCACTTGTCATTTGAATGTTGCGTGATTCAAGAGTAACTCATTAACTGGACTAATGTTTCTGGCATCTCTAAAATCACTTAATCTTAGTGGGTTTTACTCCTTTAACACATACATAAAATGGTAAATATTAAATGTTAAGTCGAGTAGTAGGAAGTGAAGCTGTCATCATTGAAAGCTTTTGCTTTGAGGGGCACAGCTGATGGCTGTTCCATAGTATAAACTAGGACAGTGGATATAGTATAAGAGCAGTAGTTAATTAGTAGGGAGGATGAACAAGGTAATGTATGTGTGTGGATGCAGCATTGGGGAGGGGAAGTAAAAGAAGAGGCCCAGTCCACAATTATTTAGGCCCCAGAAAACAGCCAGTTGTACTTGTATTGTACAAAAGACTTTACAAATCTGTGTTCAGTCACTGCAACTCTTTAGCTGTGTTCGCATCTCTGTATGCACTCACTATGGCAGCTCACATGTTGGTCTGTATGCACAGAGCACAGTAACATACTTCTGTTTATATTTCTTTTTGCTAACAGTATGATAGCACACATGCTGCTGTGTATACAAAGAGCTCAGTAGCATGTCATGCAATGTAGTTGGACATTGATTGCTATACATACACAAGGCAGAGAAAATGCCATCCTTGAGTCATTCCATGTTTTGTATATGGCAACAGATACAGGTTGCTGTGTCATTGTGACATACCTTTCTTGTTTCTATACATGCTGTTAGTATGGCAACACACACGCTGCTGCATGTACCCTAAGTACATCATTTTTATATGCTTTACATGTGGCAGAACTCAGGTTGCTGTATTTCTGCAATATACTCTTCCTGTATCTCTTCATGTCCTGCATGGCAGCACTCAGGTTGCTGTTGCACAGAGCAGAGTAACATGCAATGTTTGAATTTGTGCATGCAGTGTCACACATGTTGCTGTTGCATAGAGCACAGTAGAATGCCATGCTTGAATCTGTGCATGCAATGACACACAAGTTGCTCTGTGTATGCAGAGCATTCTAGAATGCCATGCTTGCATTTTTCTATCCTTCCATTTAACAGTGCTGTGCACGATGCATAAAAAGGGCATAGTGGACAGTGAAAGGTCCTGTACAGCAACAATAGGATAAGCTGACATCCAAGATGACGTGACTTACAGGAGGCATCTATCACTTTTAATGATTATTGCATCTTTAGGTTTTTGAGGAATGCATGCCAGAAAACATAAATTAATAATTGTTATGAGACATTACTTCAATGGTTTGCACTTCTCTACTTACAGAGGCCTAAATATCCTGGAAGAGTATCAACGCAGTACTCTCAGTGCCTCATTTTTCAAGCCCTTGGAAGTGTTGGAGTCCTCCCTAGAGTTAACTAACCAACTTGAGATTTGTAAATCATTATGAACTTCACTCAGACAGTTGACTCACAAATCAAATAGTCTCAAGCTTATGTCATGTTTCCTCATAGCTTCATTGTTTTTGACCCATTCCCAACATAGGTATTGGTTGGCTAACATAGTAGATCTTTATAAGCTCCTTAGTAAGATAAATAAGTGCATATTTGCTAAAGCAGATGGCATGTTACAGATGCTTATCTGTCTGTCTATCTATGTATATGCTTATCTGTCTGTCTGTCCATGTATATGCTTATCTGCCTGTCTGTATATGGTTATATGTCTGTTTGCTAACCAGGTATCTTCTGAGCTACCCCAAAAAAAAAAACAATTTTCAGCCATGACCTGGGCTCACAGAGGACTGACAGCAGTACATTACAGTTTTATTACAATAACAGAACATTTAAGTTTTGTAGACATTTTTTTACATGCTTTTGTAAGTTAATGATAATGGTTTTAAATATAATATTTGGTGGTATCAGGAGCTTAGTTACATTTCACATCTGAATGCCTATTTAGTTATTGGTTGAGTTAAAAATATAATGAATAAAATACACATATGATATTGGTGTATCATACATATTCTAACCTGCTTTCCTAAACATCTGCATTCATATTATAATTTGTTATGCTCTTTAAGTTTGATGTGGAATTTTGGAATCTATTCAATATTTGTTGATCTCACATGTGTACAGATAGCTTGTTTAGGAGGTGATGCCAATTCTGAAAAGTGCTTTTATCCCCCTTTAGCCGAACCAAAAGATAGCATTTTAGAGTATGTGAATTGCTCTTATTTGTCCTAAGATTAAAGTTAAGGTTTCTTTAACGTAAGTTTTGGGGCTTGAAGTGGAAAGATATCCATCCACAGCCCCTTTTTTCACATTTTTGCATGTGGGGTTGGGGTGTTACTTCAACAGAGACAGTCATCTAGAGCCAAGGCTTACACCACTGGGTGGCTAGCCCTGCTACGGTAGTTCTTCCCCACCACACACTCACATGTACACACACACCTATGGCCAATTCAGAGTGTCTCATCCACCTACTGCATGTCTTTGGAATGTGGGAGGAAACTTGGAGCACCTGGAGGAAGCCCATGTGACCACAGGGAGGACATGCATACTTCGCACAGAAGGCACCCAGTGGAAAGATATGTTGGGTAATTAATTTATAAAGAATTGTTGCTAGTACCTGGGTTGCCCTGTCCATGAGAAGAATACAGTTTATCTATTGTAGTAAACAGTGGTTAGTTCTTCTGCATGCTAGAAAAACGCAATCTCAGAAATTATTTTTGGTAGTTTGTAGCAGGGTGTTTCTGTGTGTTGATTTAGTGCCACTATTAGCAACACATATTCTAGCTTTAGTAACAGAACATGCTTTGATAGAACTTTTCTGGCTTCTGGAATGAGAGAGTTTGATATATTTATCATTAATCTGTAGATGTTTGAGTAGTCTGTCTACTGTCCTTCCTGCATACAATTTAAAATATAAACAACCAAACCAAAATTAATTTATTTCCGGGGCTCAACAGAATAGTTCCTATTAAACCTATTTTGAAAGAGAGAAGGCTAATTAAGAAATGAAATGGAGTCTTAAGGAAGGCGTGCATCTGATTGCTGTATGTGATTGGTTGAACATTTAAGAATCTTTATTTAATAGCAGTAAGTCAGGTCTACACACAGGATCTGAAGAAGGTTTTTTAACTGAAAGTGCTTATCCTGTTTGACCTGCAACTTGAACAGCACAATTTGTGCTTTTTATTTTTTCGTTTTATTAAAGCCTACATTTTAACAGAATTTTTCAGTGAACTTTTCGTTGTGGTGGAAGCCTTTTTTCATTTTACAATTTAAAATATAGGGTTTGATCCATAATGAGTCCTAGATAGTTTTGATCTGAGAATTGGTTAATTTCATTTTTAAATGAATCTTTAAGTTGTACGTATGTAGTAGCTTGTAGTCTTTATGCAGTTGTAAAGATCATAAATATTTTTTTCTTTTTTAGGAATTGACATTTAAATTATTTTGTATGGTCCTCTTCCAAAGGATACCAACGTATTTTGTAGCTTCTTCATCATAATCCATTGATACAGTTGTCAGAGATGCAGAGGAGGAGTTGATTCTCAAACGTTCGTAGGTTCAGTTGTGAGGTCAGTGTTAAGACCATTTGAGAAGACTGAAAGGAGTACGGCCTGAGTACAGAGCCTTGTTAGAGTCTACTAGTAAAGGTTCCAATGTCAGAAAATCTGATGCACGTACTAACTGGAAATGTCCTGCCACTCACATAATTCTAGGACCATTTTATGATTTCAGGATTATACTTCTGCTAGCATTTCCTGTTTTGTCATGAGGTTAGCATAATCTACTGATTCAAACATACCTGTCACGTCTATGAGAATAATCCCCATGAAAAGCCAATTGTCAATATTTGTGTAGATTGATTTGGTAAATTTATTTATAGCAGCCGTGGTACTGAAGACGGCACTAAAACCATGTTCTGCATTTGACAGTCACTCATAGCCCTATTAACGCAGTGTATAATTTGTTTATTTCTTAATGTTTCCAGTATTTTAGCAATCAAATCTATATTTGAGATAGTTTGGCAGTTTTGAGAAGTGTTTGGGTTTAGTGTTTTAGCAGGAGCATTATGTATTTACAGATGCTGCCATTTTCAACAAGACTGGTTGGGGTATAGCAAATCTGGACCCTGACTTTGTATTTATTTTTTTCACTTGTTTGCTGATACTTTCTGGCTTGATTTCCTTGTAGTGAAAGGTGGAGATAAAACCTTCCAGGTGGGGTATAGAGGTATAATTGCTAACTAGATACTTTTTTTGTCTGTCATAGGTTATGCTCAGGTGGGAACTGATGAGAAGAGTCTCTACAGAAAATGTAGTTTCTGAAGCTATTGGCAGGTGGAATTTATAACTCTTTATGCAATATGTTTTTATGCTTATTGCAGGTTGTGTGACTGCTGTAAGAAGGGTTCTGTTATTTTATGTCCCTGATTTGTAATGCTTGTGGGGAACTGGGTGCCATAGTTTATTGAGAGGCTGATGAATACAATAATCATGAAGACTAAGTCAAGGGAAAAAACTGTTTTTACATTTTTAAGTATAGAAAAGAGGAAGACAGAAAAAGAAAGAGAGAAGATGGAGTTTTATTAGTATGAATGCTGTTGCCACTCTTCATTATTCAGGAAGTTAAAGATTTTTTAATCTTTTTTTTTTTTTTTTTTTTTTTTTTTATGAATTAAGTTACATTGTTGCTGAATCTTGCATAGGGTACACCGTTTTAAGGATGGTTAAGTATAGATAGAGTGTAGACCCTTTCTGCCACCAAGTGATTTTATTGTTTTGAAAAAAGAGATATAGAACCCCTGCTGCTACCAAGAATAGAATGGATTATTGCATAAAAAGGATGAACCAAGTAAAATGCAGAGCCTTGCTTCCACTAAGAGTTTTGGATTCTAAATATTTTATAGAAACAGTTTCTAAATGGTACTAAAGACGAGGTCAGTTCTTTGCTGCCATCATGAAATAAATCAGTGCTGGTGTAATTAAAACTTTGCTACCATAACGTATGATATACACCTGACTTAGCATAGCTTGGAATGTTGTGTTATACTGCCTAAGCTATCTAGAGTGCTGGGCAACTGAATACTTGCTGTGTATGGAACCTTGCAGGAACCTATTAAGCTTAGTTTCCATACATTATTGTTTATGACTAAAGTTCCTCAGGGCATCCATCCGTCCATCTACCCATCCACCCATTCATGCATCCATCCATGCATCTGTGCATCTACCCATCCATGCATCCATCCATACATCCATCTACCCATCAATGCACCCGTCCATCCATCTAACCATCCATCCATGCATCCATCCATCTAACCATCCATCCATGCATCCATCTATCCAACCATGCATCCATCCATCTAACCATCCATCCATACATCCATCCATCTATCCAACCATGCATCCATCCATCCACAACCCCCTTTTCCCATTTTTTGCACATGGGGTTGGGGTATCACTTCAACAGTAACAGCCATCTAGAGCCAAGGTTTACACTGATGGGTGGCTAGCCCTGTTGTGGTAGTTCTTCCACACCACACACTCACACCTATGGCCAATTTAGAATGTAATGACATATAGTAGGTGGATTAGACATTCCACAGTCCATGATGTACTTACATTTCCAAGACTTCAGTAAAATGTATGAAAAAGGACGCAATGTAACAGCATCTGTCTCTTGGAATCAACTGCCTCCCTGCATTCAGCAGGGAGCCCACATTGATGAAGGGCGGAGACTGTTTTTGTATCATTGTCAATAATTTTGTCAAAGTTTAGTCTCATTTTCCTGAAAAGCTTATCTGTAGACAATTTTTGTGCATTGCTTTTTAGTTGTAGTTATCATAGCTAGGTCATTTAATTGTGAGAAGATTCCTCACGATTCGAGACACACATTTAATAAACCTAACTTTATGGGAAAGTGAAGTAGGAGAAACCAAGAGTCATATAGACCCATAAGTTTACTTTCTCATTGTGGAAAAATAATGGAAAAGGTTATTTTGGATACATTATTGTTACAACCATAAAGATCGGGACTTGAAACCATATATCAGCATGCATATGTTGAAAGTATATCTATAACCACCTGTAACATGATGTTCTATAACAATATAATAAAAGCTATAAATGAAACCTGTCTGTGATATAATTTATATAAACTTAACTTTAGCCTTTGACAGGGTTGTACACAAAACACTGATCAATAAATCAGTACAACTAGGTATTGATGTACTCTTCATAAGATGGAAAGCTGCATGACTTACAAATAGGACATGGCAAGTATACAACAATTGGACAGATGAAATTCTAGGTTACAGTCAGAGTGTCCCCCAGGGCTCTCTTCTAGGTCCATACTTGTTTAAGTTATATTTTTCAGAGCTATCTTTTTATCTGCGGTGTTACATACTCAGTACGCAGATGAATTGAAAATGGGTAATGATTACATGTGTTATAGATAGGGCGTGTTTACAAAAGAACTTGACTAAATCAGCTGTTTGGGCACTGAGGAATAATATCCTGATAAAAAACATCAAAAACTAAGCATATTAGATTTGGGAGACTGAAGTAACTATATATTCATTTAAGGACCTAGGTATATGGATAGATCCATCTGTGAGATTTTCTAATCTTATCAACCAATTGGCTGATGCTAGTTACAAAAATATAGACTGTGTAAAAAGATAGATTTATAAAATCTAGGAAATCAGAAATGATGAAATCCTTGTTTATAAGTTATATTAGATCCAAACTACAGTATGGAGTAACAGTCCAGAAACTTTATAAGAAAACACGCATGAGTAAATTGGAATGTGTTCAGTAAAATATACCAAGGGCATCCATGAATGTGAAAGTGTAAGTTATTATGAAAGACTAAAATATCTGAACTTATACAGTGTTTCTTATAGATATTTAGGAGGAGACTCTATTTAGGTATATAAGGCATTTAGAAATAACTACCTCTGAGAATATTTAGGGTTATCAGAAAGTACTAGAGAATCGTCAGACAATCTGTGTAGAAACAGTCGCAAACCTCGTTGCTGGTTGTGACATACTAATGGCAGAAGGCTGTATACTGAAAGGCATAATAATGTGGCAAGACTTGCACTGGGGATTGTGCAAATATTTTGGTACTGAAGTGGCTGAAAAACATTGGAAATTGTTGTTTGTCTTTCGGCTTTTTCCTGGTAAGGGGTCGCCACAGCGGAACTCCGGTCCGCTAATGATTGGCAGTAGATTTTTTTTTACGAAACACCGAAGTGCCAGCTCAACACCCAACCTTCAACGAAGGCACGTCCATTTTCTCACGCATGTCTTTCAAATGCTACCCAACCACGGGGAGGACATGCAGACTCCACACAGAAGGCACTCCCAAGCCACGCCGAGAATCGAACGGGAGAACCTCTTGATGTGAGGTAACAATGCTACTGCCGTACCACCACGGCATCTTATGAGCCACAAAACATCATAGAAAATGATGAAGTTTATATCACATGAGATCACTCATTACCAACAGTTCAAAAGATAGATGCTAGAAAACTGGATATAGTGGTCCATGAAAAGAAGACAAAAGTAGCATTGATCTTTGAAATTGCCACACCCAGTGACTAGAGTATATTGCATACAGAGAGACACAAAGTTATAAAATATCAAGATCTGCAGGCAGAAACGAGAGCAGTGTGGAAGAAAGATACCCAGACAGTTCCAATAGTAGTAGGAGCAACAGGTCTTATAAGAAAGAACCTACAGCTGTATTTAGATATGTTACTGATCCATGTAACCCCATACGAATTACAGAAGAAGTCATTACTGGGCACATTGCAGGTGCTGTGAAGAGCACTTTTGGCTGACATCACAGATTAATACAATACTAATTTCATGAGCTATAATCTTACTTTGACTTAGGAATGAGGTCCATTCCCATCATGGTATTAGAAACTCAAAAGATTTTGAGAAATTAAAAAGATTATATTGAAATGAGAGATGAACTAACTAGCTGCTTCTCTGACAGAGTAGCTGATACACGGAACAGACTACCAAATTATATTAAATCAAGTGCTAGGTTAGACATTTTTATGAACAACAAGGTTGCTTATTATGAGAATGACTGTTTTGGTATATTGGCAGGCTAGAAGGGCATTATTGCCTATGCATGAAATATTTATATGTATGTATGTGGTTTCACTTCATATACCCGAAATGCTGAAATCTCGAATTTCAGCATTTCGAGTCCATGAAGCCAAAACCATCACAACACCGAAACCCCACAAAGCCGAAATCACAAACCCGAACACACAGCATACACTACACTACACACAAACCATAACACCTACACCAGAGAAAACAAACACAGCAAAACACCAGACATACACATACCTACACTAAACAAAAGCAGGGAGGCAAGCCCCCATGCACCCCCACCCCCCCCTACTTATATATACTAACTCTGAGATCGTACAAACAGAGAAAAAGAAACTCACACACACACACACACACACACACACACACACACACACACACATCACACACACATCACACACACATACATCACACACACATAAGTTACACATACACATACACTCACTCAACTGAAAGTCTGAACACAAACATCCCAAACAAACACTTCCAGTAACGTAGAGTCACTGCATAAGCGTGGATTCGACATATTTGCATTTTCGCTTATGCACATTCGCTATTCTAAAGTTTCAGCTTCATGGACTCAAAATGTTGAAATTCGAGATTTCAGCATTTCGGGTATATGAAGTGAAACCATGTGTGTATATCTGTCTGTCATCTTTTAGAGATTTTGCCAGTATAATAATGTTTTATTTGATTGTGCCTTCTTTTTTGCAGTTCCTTTTTTTTTCGGTGCATATACTATTATTTTCTAGAATTTAATTCTGCTTATATGCTTTATTTGTCCGTTTCCCATTTTTTTCTTAGAATAATATATCAGTATCTTTTATTTGTGATCGCTGAAATTACATTTCATAAATTATGTTTTTATAGCCTTTGCTTAGTACTTAAAGTATGTGTATCCTGAAAGGAGACACTCCTTTGTGCCCAGGTATGACTGACTGGTTAGTGGATTGTAGTCAGCAGAAGGACTTTCTTACAACAATGGACATATGTTGGTCAAAAGTTAGGTCACTGTCCACATAAGTTCTCAAACTGGGTCAACTCTTAATGGCATATTGTCAGTGCGGTAGTTCATATCTTAAGCTTCTAACTGGCCAAATAAATTCAGTCTACTTCCTGTGTACACTCAAGGCATTTTATATCATCCCCACTATATGAGCAGAAGCCCACACTATGCCCTAGAGTAGGACTTGTATTGCTTTTATATATAGGAGGCAATAGGGGACAGTGCTTCTCTTTTTCTTGATGTAATTGTGCATGCAATGATTCTCATGACAGAAAGGCATTTTCTAACAGTTTTACTCACATGACCTTTAAATTTAAAACTACCATCCACTGACGCTCCTATGTCCTCAGAGTATGTGGAATTGATGATAATGCTGTCCTGTAGACTATATGGATACTCAACATTCTCTTTACCAACATGCATGATGCCACACTTTTCACAATTGAAGGACATCTTATTTGGACAATTTATTTAACCTTACCCAAATGACCAAATGTAAAGTTCATCTACATACTTTTGTAACAAAGAATCATTTTCAGTAATCATCATCATCAACCCCATTTTTCTCATTTTTTTCTACATGGAGTCAAGGTGTTGTGTAACTGTCGCCATCTCTCTCAATTCAGTGCCATACTCCTGCCTTTGTCAACACTCATGACTGTCACAGATCTTCTCTCATACAATCCAAACACCTCTTTGGTGGACACCATCATTTTGTTTCCTCTTACCTTCTTCCTGTCTGTCCCAAATCTTCTTCACCAGATTGTTTCTGCTTTTATGCATGACTGCTTGAACCACTTAATCTGCTCTGTTTGTTTTTTGCAGTTAGAGAGACTTTGGCTTTTGCTCTTATGTGCTCATTTCTTCATTTGTCCCACAGTGTGCATCCTCCCACCCATCTCAGGCACTTTATTTCCATCACCTCTAGCTTTCTCATCTGCTTTGCATTTACTGACAAGTTTCTGTACAATACAGTAGTATTGGTTGCACCACTGTTTTGTACACCTTACTCTTCAGTTTCTTTGGCATTCTTCTGTCATAGACTACACCTGACACTCTATGCCAGTTGGCTGCAGTCCCTCTGATTCTGGCTTTGGCCTCTTCATTCAGACTTCACTTCTCCTCAACCACCCCTCCCAGATACTTGCAGGTATTAACCTGTTCCACTATCTTCCCTTCTATCTCAGTTCTCAGCTTCATTTGATTTCTCCAATTTGCTGCCATTACCACTGTCTTATCTGTACTTAGTTTCATCCCATGTGCCTTCAGTTTTGGATTCTGTTCCCCTATCCTTTGCTGAAGTTCTTTCAAAGAGTCTGCCTGTAATGCCACATCATCTGCATATAGCAACTTTGTTGATCTGTCTCCTCCAACCTGTTTGCTAATGAACTGTAATGGGCTCACAGATTAACTCTGATGCGCACCCTCTCCCACTGAAAACCCCTCTGTGAGACTGAAAACTATTTGTACTTAAGTCATTGGGTCCTTGTACACAGCTTGCACTAATTCTACCAATGTTTCTGGGACTTCCAACCACCGCAGTACTGCCCAGATCAGCTTTCTTGGAACCTTGTCATATGCTTTCTCCAAGTCTAGGAATGGCCAATTGGACTCTTTTTCTTAGATTCTTCACACTATCAGTCTCACTGCAAACATTGTTTCAGTTGTGCTGTTTCCTGATCTGAATTTGAACTGCTCATCTCCCATTTTGTTTTCTACTACTCTGCATATCCATTTGTCCATCACTCTCTCCAGACTTTTCATGCTTTGTGATAGGAGTTTGAGTGGTTTATGCTGTGGGTGACTGTTTCACTGGGGAGGACTTTGCAGTCACTGATTTTACCCCAGTGTCCTTTCCTTTCTAGGAGGAAGTCTACTTGAGTTGCATATTGGCCAGTCTTGTATGTGCATACCTCTCAACCTCTTAGTCCAGGAAATCTGGACAAAGCTCAACAAAATAGGGGACAAAGGCCCAAAAATAGGGACAATTTTTAAATATTACTCTCATAAACTTATAAAGTTCCTAGAGTATCAGGGTTTGTTTTAACATGCATTTTCTGAAGGATTTAAAGTCTGAAACTCAAATGTATGTCATTATTTAGTGACTTCCATCCTCAGATTACTCCATTAATTTGCCAGAAAACCACAAATGTAATGAGGAACAAACGAAAAACATGAGTCAAAAATCTGGACATTCTGCGAAAATCTAGACAGTTGAGAGGTATGTGTATGTGATCTTGTGACTGTCTCTCTTTCTGAACCATATGTTGGCTGTTATCAAACCATTTTCCAGACAGAAGTCTAGAGTAGCCTCTCCTTCTTTGTTCCTGTTGCCCCATCCATGTGGACCCAGGCAGTCCTCTTATCATGTTCTGTCTGTCCCAATATGTCTATTCGAGTCACCCATTATCAAAACAAATTCATGTTGTCCTGCTTTATCTAGTAGGTCCTGCAACTGCCGTATGAATGCATGTTTTCTTCTCTATCACAACCTGCTGTGGGGCATAGGCTGAGATTATGAATGCTACCTTATCATTACACTAGAATCTGATTGCCATGAGTCCGTTACTAATTAGTATGATATCCCTCACTGCTTTCTCAAGCCTCTCTCTCACCACAGTTCCCACAACACCATTTCTAGCCTGTCCTCCTCCTGACTAGAAGACCCTGGATCCCAAGCCAAGTGGCTTTGCTGCACTCTCCTAACATCTTGTCTCTTGGATGAATAGGATGCCCGGTCTCCTCCATACCATCATGACATCCACTTCCAAGCTGTGTCCTGTCATTGAACCTAGATTGAGTGTAGGAATTGTTACTTTATATTTGGCAGGTTGATTTTTTTTTATGTACAGCTTTCTCTCAACAGAGCTATCCAAGCTAACCCAGGCTCAGAAACTGGACACCAGCCAGCCAGTTGATTATTGACCCAGGCTCCTGGGCTTTATAGTGGGGGCACACTGGCTAATAGGGGCACATAACACTCCTCCCGCCATTAGCATGGGTCCCTGGTGTAAGCCAGAGTAGACTGGGTCCTCAACCCGTATCTACAGTCTGTGCTGCTGGTCACAGCTCCATTCATTGGTGAATTTGAGATGGAAACACTTAGTATGTTTTTTGGGGGGAGGAGGAATCCCAGAGAGACACAGGGAAAACATGCAAACTTCAAACAGGCATTGGTTGGAGGTCAGGATTAAACCTTGTACCTTGTGTATGGGACCAATTGAAATGATTTGGTCAAGCCTAAGAAGATGAGAACAGGACTATTCACATCAACAACTTGTATCACTTTGGATTATGGATAAATTAAGTTAGTGATGACCAATATTCCTGCTGATAAAGCCATATTGGGAGACATTACCATATTCTAAAGACCAATTTGTTCTAACTTCTTAATAATTATCTCTGACATATCTTGAGTATAGTGATGGTAAGGTTAATAGGGCTAAAATTTTCTACATTGTTCATATTCTTCCCTTATGCATTGGTGTAACAGAAGCAGTGTTCCATTGTTTAGGAACATAGCCTGATTCCATGATGTGCTGAAGCAAATGCTGAATTGGAATGGTTTGGGAATACTTAATATTCTATGGAAAATATCACTTTAACTCATTGGGTCTTGAAGTAGTATCCTTTCTATTTTTTTTATTGCTTCTTTGACCCAATTTTCTGTTTATTGCTAGTACCATTACTCACATTCAATACCCAATTACCATTTTTGCAAATTTTTTAAACATGATTTTTGCAAACATTGTAATATCATCCTTGTTTATTAGCATAATGGCATAATCCATCTCTGTTATTTCTCACCAGGTTTCCTTCCTGTATGCTCTAACATGTTTATAAAATGATTTTTTATTATCAGTAGAAAATCTGCCAAGGTTAAGTTCATACTTCATCTTATGTTGTCTTATGGCCTTCTTAAACTGGTTATTGCTCTGTGCTCTAGATGCTGGACCAATTTCCATTATCTGACATCTTTGCTTCATTAGTCTTGAATATCTAAGTAGGCTCCTTACCACCCTCCTGTGAGACAACTGGACATATGTCTCAGTCATTTTACCTAATTTTGATTATATTTTTTTCCAATTCTCCTTGACAATAATTACTCTAAACTTCTCACTCTCACTCCAGTTAATCAATTCAGAGTTTATTGTGCTCTAGTTCTCTTTATAATAGTTTCTTTTATCTCTTCCTGTCCATTCCTTGGTAGTTAGATGATTCCTCTTCTTGAATTTCACTGTATTGATCAGAATTTTAACACTAATTTTCTCAGAAGTTAATACGACATCTAAAATTTTACTTAGTCATGTTGGGGAGGTCACATGTCATACCAAGAACATGACAGAAACGAGTGTTACTAAAGCACTGTCAGTGCTACTTTTAGACAAAAAAAGAGTCTTAATTTATCTCTGGAATATTTGAATCACTAGCTACCACTGTGTTCTTGATATTCCCATACTTTCCAAGTTCAGAGACAACCATTTGTCCTCACTGCAATTTAGTGATGAACTGCTATAAGAGATTGTAACTTCTATGACTTTGGAAACTTGACTTTAAGTCATACTTGAATCTTAGACTTTGCTGACATAGACTGAAACCCCCTACCTGGTTTTGATGACCAATATTACTGAATTATAATCAGGGTGATTATTAGGTGATTATTAGGTTTTTATATTATGTTTCTGTAACTATTGTTAAATCAGTGCTCTTTGCATACAAAAAGATTTCCAAGTCAGTCAGTTCTATTACAAAGCCCAAGTCAGCTCCTGTGTACTCATTTTTTTCTTAAAGCTGATCAAGTCTACCTCTAAGAAACTTGACAACCTTTCTAATGGTTTTTCTTTATTTCTATTTCTTATGTGGCTCAAATGATATCAAGCCTTGAAAAAAAAATATCTTCTATTTTCTATCATGTATTTCCAGCAATGAATATGCAGACATTTTGCATCCAGTATCAGCCTTCTGTTGTTATTATGCGCAATACTACCACCTTTCCCAAACTTTAGTAGTAGGTAAAATAGACATAAAAGATATTTTACATGCTTCAGTGATTTATTGATATTATCAAGGATAGGCTCCTCTATAGCTCTTTCTCTATATGTATCATTGTGTCCAGCAGAGACGACAACATTAGAGTATAATCGCTTCTTAATTAGCAATTTTGTAATACCATTCTTAATATCCTTCATTAAAAATCTGTCTTAAGCATGTGACTGCTGCTTGAAATTTATCCACTCTGTATAGGCAGTTTTAATGTCCTCATCATGGAGTCACATACTATCAAAATTTATCCATTCTTAGATGCTAATTTAACCAATAATAAGATTGTTTCCTCTTCTTTAAAATCTTTGCAACTTGTTTCACCAGTTACCTCCTGGGAGTTATTTTTTGTGATGGAACTATTGGGTTCCTGTTAATTCATCAAAGATAATTTTGACAAATGTAAGAGGAAAAAGCAAGTTCTTGAAATTATTTTCATTGACTGTGGATATGGCCTCTTTCTCCTCTGTTAATTGACATCAGAGTTGGTATATATAACTTTAAGGGTGTGTGTGGGGAGGTACAAAAATATTTTCTTGGATTTTTGGCAAAGGTAGTTCTGACAAATACTTTTTGAAGGTTTATATTTGCCCAAGCTGCCTCCAGTGGATCAACATGAATCCAAAATCTCCTTACCTTGACTTCTAAGAGGGGGTTATTTACCTCTACCTCTCCTCCTAATGAAATTTTCCTCTTTTTTTCCTATTACTATTAGTCCTACCAATGTCACTTTGGTTTCCACCTTCAAACAGATGTGGCAGTTCATCTCCTTCAGATTCAATTAGCAATCTCTTTTTTTAACTTGTGACTTATGTGTTGTAAGGAGCATACACTCTATCATCTGTATTTCATAAGATACTTCTGCACCTGTTGTATCACAGTCAGCATTGTTATTTTCCTTGCCAGCAGTTCCTTTATTTTCTGGTTCATAAGCATCTACATCAACAACATCTGACAATTTTGTCTAGTTCTTGTCTACCATACAGAGTTTTTGTTTGAATACCCACTTTACTTTATTGCTGTTGTATCTCACTCACTTCAGACCAAATAATTAACTATTTATCTTTTTTAAAAGTGTTCCTTGTCTCATCTAATATAGCTTCATCTCTAGCTAACATACCAGGAATATTACTTTTCATTAGTCCACCCCTTCAATAAGATCTTCAATATAATATTTTTCAGATTCCTTCATCATTTCTTCAGCGGAACTTATTATAAAAGTCAGTGAAATTACACTGCTTTATCACAGCTAAATTGACTGTATACTATGTTTTATAGATACATATTTATATAAATTGTTACTAATTTTTTCTACATAAGTTATCCTTTTGGCTATGTATACACATTTTTCTACCTCTCCCTCCAAGGGTATCAGAAAATTAGAAACTACATAAGGATTCAACCTAATTTACATATAGGCAGTCATCTTTTATATTGATTAGAGT
The DNA here is from genome assembly GCF_019279795.1 of Protopterus annectens. Taxonomy (NCBI): domain Eukaryota; kingdom Metazoa; phylum Chordata; order Ceratodontiformes; family Protopteridae; genus Protopterus; species Protopterus annectens. The sequence continues at coordinate 183,868,940 of NC_056746.1, read as the reverse complement.
CAATGATTCAATGTGTATTAATCACAGGGACTTCCTTTATTATAATTATTATTATTGTTATTATTATCATTGTGACGATTTGAGGTATTGGCATGTGTCCTAGGGAGAATAAGGTGGTGCATGTGTAACATATGCCAGCATATTTAACTGGAGTTTTGTAAATAGTTTTGTAAATAATTTTCTGTCATTTGACTGTCACACTGACCTGTACAGATGCTTGGATTAAAATGTTTCAACAGTATTATTATAACTGATTATGTTTAAACAAAGAATTCTATAATTTTTCAAATACTGCAACAGATCTTAGGAAAACTCTGAGTCTGTACTCTACCAGAGTCACGTTATCAAATGTGATGTCATTCTATAACCAGCACTGAGGAGATGGAAGTCACAGATCAGCTTGTTTTGTTTTTATTTGGAAACTGGTATAAAAATCTATGAAGGTTATCATAGTCAGTTCAGTTATAGTCCATTAGAAGTTGGAAGATCATCACCTTGCCTAGTGGAAGTAAACTTCTCAGCATCTCATCTTGCTTTGCTAGCTAGGAATAATTCTTCTTTCGACAGTCAGGAATTACAGTGAGATTAGCAAAGTATTGTTTTTCTCCATCTGCTAGAATCTGTCCAACTGTGTTATTTTTATTTCACATGTGATTGGAACTCTGATGTTTATTGCACTTAAATATTTAATATTCTCATGTTTTCTATTTTATTATTTATTATTAAATATTTTATACCTTTTATTGTGGCTGGTCTTTTAAATATTACTTTTAATATCTTGAGAGTATTTGTGCTTATTCTAGTGTCACCTTGGCCACTCATAAAAGCCTTGCTGCTTGGGTTACACTCTACCATTTATGTTAATATTGATTTTACTCAGTATAATTGGATAAACTTGTAAGAGCCTGACAGTGACTGGCTGGTAGCAGCATTGTTACCTTACTAAAAATAAGAATAATAAAAGCACTGGAACCACAAAAACATGGGTACTTTAATTGCAAGTTAAAACTTTCGCCAACAGGCTGCTTCAAGCAAGTAACATCATCCATTAAATACAATACATTTATACAACACAATCAACAGATCATGTGACCATCACAACTAATTTGCACCTGTTCATGTAAAACCCTAAGCATTGGTTTTAAGCTGAAAGCACCATTTAAGTCAGGTGGTATGTGTGCTTTCATTCTCAATATCCAATGCATTTCTTCATTTTCAGTTAAAAGTTTAATATCCCCACCTTGTTAGGGCATAAAAATCACTTTCAAAATGAAAAACCTAAAACTATGAACATCTCCTTTGTCTAATGTATGTTTATATAGAGCATTGCCCATAACTTTACGCTTAATGTATATATGTGTCAAGCAAAACATATTTTAAGTTATGCAGCTGAAAGAGTTTACAGAGGAAATGGAAGTGTATAAGACTAAAACAAAACTATCTGAAAATAATGTTAAACATATTTATGTTGATAATATTAAACATGGCATAAAAGACTGTGAAGAAATCAGGACTGTGCCTAGAAGGAGCCACACAATTGAAGTTAATGTTCATAAATTTGGTGTGGTTACAGGAATAAAGAGAGAAAATGCATTACATTTTTAATCAAACTGTAAGGTTGTACAGTGATAAGACCTTTTTCAAAGTATCTGAGTAACAAAATAAGTCTGTTGAGCAAAATGAATGTACAGTTGAAGCTAAGAATGTTAAAAAAAAGAAGAAAAGTTCATGGACACTGTGGAAATACAGGTTCAGTAATATACATCATTGCATATTGAACACTGAGAGCAGTAGCTTAATAAAACACTTGTTATTAATGGGAAATTTGTTTGAGTCTACATTTAAAACAATGAAGTTACAAGGCAGATTGTGTAAATCATGTTGTCGTTTTTCTACCATATTTAGGGAACAAACTAAAGCCACTTGACCAGATACTGCTGACATGTTTATACAGAAAAAAATATTTATAAGGTGATTTTTTTCAAGCTGTGACTGTAGAAAATGCAGTAAAATAGCTTAGTATAATGGGCTATTTACCATATGAGAAACTTGGCATAGTTAAACTATTCTGAGTACACAAGAGCAGAAGCATTCACATATTCAAACTGGCAATGACCACCTAGTTCTGCTGCTGGCATGAATGTTTCCAGTGCTGCTACAGACAGCTGTTGTTAATGCTAAAGGCAATATTGTTGTCTAATCTTCACTAGGAGCTAAAGAAAGACACTGAGCAGATTTCCTACAGAATTACTGAAACAGATGCAAGTAATGACATTTACAAAAGTGTGTACATTTATTTATTGGTCTTTGTTGTTTGCAGGTGAATACTGTATTATCAAAATGTTGCTCAGTATAGTTTTAGAAGTTTACCCCTGGGAAAGGAGCAGGGCAGAATAAAGCATAAAAGAGGACAGAATTGTAGTGGTATTGCCTCAATGACAGAGCATACAGAATGAGTTAGCAGTTCTGAAGCAGGATAAGCATAGAATCTGCATGGCCATCCAGGATGTGAGCAGTGATTTAAGGAGAATCTATTCACTGCTGACAGTTGATGAGATGATGCCAAAAATGCTCAGTGCCAACTATTTCGCTATTCTGGATGCTAACCTGAGTTGTTGGCAAGTGACGCTGGATGAAAAAATGAAACCATTTCAAAGCTGTGTGCATTCCTTATGCCTTTTTGGAATGTACAAATTTCCCAGAATACCTGTTGTTACTTCAGCTGCACCAGTTTTCCAGAGAGCTGTGGCAAAAAATTGTAGAAGGCTTGAACAGTGTAGTAGATGCCCCTACAGTGATCTTGGTACCCACATGAGCCACCAGGGACAGACTTGGGGGTTAGAACCATTAAAGGCAATCATCTAGTGCCAGAGGTCACTGATGGGTGGCTAGCCCTACTGCAGGGCTGCATGCATGGCTTATGCAACTGACTCTTATTCATGGGGTAAACTCCAATTAATGTATATCAAAACCTGATTATTAGACAGCAGAGTGAAAAAGAAGCAGGAGCGTGACTTTAGAATGATTTTGTAAAGAAAAACATCTTTATTGAATCATTACTTATGACATTGGTAATCATACATTGCCTGCCAAGGATATACCAGTTGGCAGCTTCCTAAGCTTCAGAGCATCTTCCATATTCACAAACTGTCAGTCAGCTCATGCTGAGCTGACTAAAAAGACAGGTTTGGGTGTCAAGCCCTTCAGAGCTGTCATGCCAACAGAGAGAAGGAAGCTGAGCCCTGAAACAACAATGCTAAGAACAACAAAAAATAAGAATTTACAACCTGGCATAAACAATACACCAGAAATTATGGGGAATGGAGGGAGGCATTGGCTACTGCAGCAGTGATCATTTGAACATCCACTGTTATGGTAAACTTACTTACATGATTATACTATGTTCGTCAAATAGATCACTGCTGAAGGAGAAGATTCCAGGATCCCCTGGAAAATAGTCCTAACAGAGCCTGATCAAGACCTTGAGAAGGCATCAAGCTTATAGTGCTTTGTAAAAGTATGTACAGAGGACCAAGTTGCTGATTCTAGAATATGTCTGAATCCAACCCTTTCCAAAAAGCCATAGATGAAGCTAAGGCCCTGGTAGAGACAGCCGTGACCCAAGGATAGTTTTGTTATGTAGACCACAATTTGGAAATAGTCTGCTTTGTCACAGGTTGTCCCTTCTTCTTACTTTCAGAAGAAATGAGCAACTGTTCAGAAGATCTGAAAGATTTAGTTCTGTCAAGATAGTACTTGAGTTGTTTGTGGACATCCAAGGTGTGGTGAACCCCTTCGCCTTCATTTTTAGGTTCAAGAAAGAAAACAGGGAGATAGGTAGTTTGGCTTAAAGTAAACTTGGATACCACTATAGACATAAAAGAAGGATTACCTCAAAGAAAAGCTGTCCCTGTGGAAAGAGATAGGATTAACTCACAACAAGAGCTTGGAAGTAAGATACCCTTTTTGCAGAGGTCATTTCAAGCAGTAAAGCTGTTTTCTGTTTTCCATGTTAAGGAGGTTATGGAAGATTTTGTTTAATAGTATTTTAAGAAGAGGAGAAGCCCCAGCATGCTTGAAGAAAGCAGTGGTAGCGGTGGTAACATGTAAAGTGGGTAAAGACCTATCAGATTCAGCTTCATATAGGCCTATTTCATTTCTAAATCATGATTATAAAATGTTTATGTCTATAATGGCTAAACGAATGGCAAAGGGGATGGCAAAATTGATAGACATGGATCATTGTGGTCTTGTGGAGGGGAGGCAAACATTTGGCAACATTAACAGAACAGTGATGATCTGGAGGGAAGCAGAATGTAAGAAAATACCACTGTTGTTGTTGGGTCCTGATGCAGAGAAACCATTTGACAGAGTAAGCTGGGATTTTATGAGCAGGGTGATGGAAGCATTTGCATTTCCTGATAAAATTATAAAGTTGGTTAGCAGGATATATGAGAGATCAGAGGCAAAAATTAAACTGGGTGGATTCCTCTTTGACAATTTCTGTTTGATCAGAGGAACCAGGCAGGGGTGCCCTCTTTCCCCTTTGTTATCTGCATTATATTTAGAACCATTGGCAAAGAAAATAAGGGTCTCAGACATTCAAGTATATAATTGGTATGGTAGTTAAGAAAAGCTGCCTTTATTTGCAGATGAGATTATTTTATACCTAGTAAAACCAGAAAATGACATTTTGAGACAGTTTCAAGTCTTTTTGGGGTACAAAATTAACAAAGCTAAAACAAAGGCACTAGCTATAAACTAAGTACCTACACATGAATTGGTTCAGTAATATCCATATTTATGGGGACATGATAAAATGAAGTACTTAGGTGTATGGACTAAAAATGATTCTATTGTGGCAGATAAGGATATGTAGGGAGAGACTAAACAATAGATAATATAAACACTGAGAAATTGGAAGCTCTGTTTTATGGATATGGGTAGCAAGATATAAGAAGTGAAAATGTTTTTAGTCCCTTTAGTTTTATACAAAGGGCAGGCATATTTTTATCAACCAGAGGAGAAGTTTTGTATAGCAATTAATAAAGATCTTAAGGATTTTATCTGTGAGGGGAAGACAGAAAGAGTTATGTGGGGTAAGCTTATTCTTCCAATAGAACAAGGTGGTTTTGGGATTATGTGATTTGAAGGGGTATTTCAGAGGTATACAATTAAGGCTCATATACACAGCACAAGAAGAAAGCTATAATTCAAAGTGGAAAGGGATGATGATGAAACAGGGGTGGGAGCTCAAGAAACAGGAGAGACTGGGATTTTGGATGCAGTCCTTAAGGAGAATAGCGGTAACCATACAGAATATTATATTCATAAAGTAGCAAAAGGTATTCTAAGAACTAAACCAACATGAGAATGGAGAAAGGAAATTCTGCTGATAAGAATGACTACAATTAGGGATACAGACAATAGGCAAGAGGGGGCTGTAATTTATTGGAGAAAACTGGCAAAAGAATCATGGTATTGGGAGCAAATAATAGAAAAGGAAAGGTAATACAATGAGAAGAGGCCAAGAATTTATTTGGACTGCAGGCTAGATATTGCCTTCCCTATTAAGGACGAAAATCAGAGTATAGGCAAAGAGAAAGAAATAAGAAAATCCTAAGCAAAACACCAGCACTGGTAGATATTTTGGTAGAATTTAGAATACAAGCTACTGTTAAAATAGGATAATTAGTAAAGCATGTGACACCCCTCCTCTGGGCCAGTAATCAATGAACCTTAATCCTCACCACTGTCACCAATGATGGATGTTCACTTGGAACAAAAATAGATACACATAGTATTTCCAGATGCAGCTCTTTGCACCAAGCACAATTTCCTTTAAGAGCACAAAGGGTGCACACTCCTGTCCTGAGACTGGGTATCCCTCTGTCTCACCAGGCCCCAAATAAGGTTCCTTACTGACCACAGCTGTAGAGTTGAGTCCTCAGCTGAGTGTACCAAACCATGTCCTCCACCACCCTCTCTGTGAAACCAGTGCTGTGTGTCCCTGCTCCAAGTAGCTGACACACACACACTGTTTGAGATTTGATTTTCACACACTCATACACACCAAGGAAAGGCTGACACAGATTTACCAGCTATGCCTCCTTTGCCCAGACTATAAGGTAGATACTGCCACCAGAACACTCCAAAGCCAGCTATTTTAAGACTCTTACAAGGGTGCCTAATTATACTGAGTGAAATTAATACTAATACAAATGGTAGTGTTTGACCAATGCATCAAGGCTTTCAGGAGTGGCCACAGTGTCACCAAATAAATATAAGTACTCTCAAAGGTTAAAATATTCTCTAAAAGGCCAGACGCAATGGAAAGTTTAAATATATTTAATAATAATAAAATAACATAAAAATATTAAATATCTATTTACAATAAATGCCAAAGTTTCAATCACAGGAAATATTAATAATAACACAGATGGAAAGGTTCACACAGATACAGAAAAGGGATACTTAACTAATCTCTCTGCATTTGCCTGACAGGCTTAAATAATTACTGTCCCCTAGCTCACTTACTAGAGCAAGGCAAGATGATTTAGGTGAGTGTTCCTTCTTTGCCAGATTTCACAAACAGACTGCCTTGGTACTTCTGTCTCATCTAGTATTAAAACATCATTTCTGTGCTGGATTACCGAATGGCATCACATATACCTGGTCACTTGACATTTAGTTCCCACACTACCCTTTTTACTAGAAACTTAGCCAGAATCTTGCACATATGTGTTACCATACACACACATAGAGCTTTGCTAAGATGTGTTATAGCATCTGGAAGCTATACAACCATTTAACAAATGTCCACCTTTCTAGGGTGGCAATTAGTTCACCCCCTAAAGACAATACAGTAGGATTCCTAGTCCTGGTTTTCACAGACATTTTGTCTTTAGCTGCAATCAAAACTGTAAACTCCTATTTGTATGGCCTAAACCAGGTAATTTAATTTCAGACTATTTTTCAAAGTTAGCTGGACTGAGATTAACCTCTTCTCTCCCAGTATCCTCTGTTACAGTATATTCATTTCAACAGTTACAATACAGACTGACATACAGGTGTATTTCTTTTCTGTCTAGCAGGACCCACTGTTGATACATTTTTAACACAAGCAGCGTTACAAATGAATTTTCAATGCAAGCACCTGTACAAATCAGTTTGATATACAAATGACATATATAATTCTTTACAAAACTCCAGCTAGCTATGCTGGTATATATTATACATCCACTACTCTACTTCTCCTGGCACAGCTGACAATACCTCAGATCATCAAAGAGCATATAAAATATTGCATGATGTACTATATAAGAATCAATCAGAGGAGGTTAGAAGAGATTGGATAAGCAATTCAAAAAGAAACAATGGGGGATATAATTATGTCTCTTTAATATGCAACAAAGTCTAGAAGATTTAGGATCTTTGCTTGGAAGTGTTTACATAGGTATTTTATACCCCAAGTAGAGTCCAAAGAATTTTTCCTTAGGTAGATAGCAAAACAATGGAGGTGTGATATAAAGATGTTTCTTTAAAAAAATCTGAGGAGGAAATCCTGAATCTGTACCCAGTCCAGATTCAGAATCTTGAATCTCATCAGGAAAAGAGGAACCCCTCTTTCTTTACCAGAAACTGATTTATAAGGAGGATCAGTAGCCTGAATTAAACTCTGAGCTCGACCCAGTAAAGTACTCCTATCCAAAAAAAAAAAATTCAGGAGGAGTTATCTACACGTTTAGTTTTCTTTTTCTTTTTGACAGGAAAAGTGGGGCATAGAGTTACTGAGGGCAGCAACAGCTTTCCTAGGGATGGACACAACATTCTGACAAAACAGGAAAGCATTCCCTGTTCACTGTCCAAAGACCAAGAAGATTATCTCTCCCTTTACTCATTGAGGGGACCCCAGCAGCTGCAGACTAACAAGATTAGCTCTCCCTTACCCACTGAGGGGACCCCAGCAGCTGCAGACAATGTGGCTAACCCCAGGTCCATAGTGGCTGTAGGTGCTACATCAGAGGGATCTGGCGTGAAAGATGAGTTGTCTGAGGTACAACTAATAGGTACAGCAGAGTCACCCACCTGTGGCTGAGTTAAATTGGTACCTGCTGTGGTGACAAAAGCTGTTTGCTTAAGTTTTTATTTTTATGGCAAGAAGAAGGAATGACTTTGGGACCGACAGTTTGTTCCATGGTCAAGCTGAAAAAGGTGCAGCTTTTCTGGGGAAAAACAAGCAGCAAAAGCCAGTAAAAATTTAAAGTCTTTAAAAGTCACTTTTTTTGAAGAAAAACATCTTTAAAAGCAATGCAGGACACTTAACCATTCCCAAAAAGTAAAATAAAGGCTGCAAAGAAAAAAATATTTTTAAATACTTTAAAAAATTTTAAATTAATAGGAAAAAAGAGCACTCTCATTTAAAATTAAAATGCAGTCATGTGACAGTCCATTAAAATAGAAACTCCTATCTTTAAAATAACTTTCTTGAACAGGCAAATACTATCAAAAAAGTATTTTTTTTAATGGAAGTTTTTCCCCTAAAACAAACTCATCTTTCCAGAAAAGGGACAGCAGAAGCCAACAGTCAATCCTGAAAAGCCTCAGGGGAGTATATTATTTTGCAGCAGGAAAGCTCTGAAGGGCTTTAGCACCCAAACCTGTATTTTTAGTTAGCTCATCTTGAGCTGACTGATAGTTTGAGTGCATTGAATGTGTGCTGAAGCTTTGGAAGCTGGCTAGCAAAATATAACCCATATAGCTAAAGCTATTGCAGCAGTAATCAATATGATGGACATTATTCTTTCAGTTTCATTTCAGTTTAGAATAATTATTACCAGCCCCAAGCTGTAGTTTACCTTTTTTTTACAGCTTTTACTCCCCCTTTATTGCTGTAGTGCTGGTGTGATATGGACAGAGTAGGAAGAGCTTAAAAGACCATGTTCCTTTGTTCATCTCACTTTCTGAAGGTTATATGAAGCAAATTGACATTATAAATCTGCTGTCCACTATTTTTGTCTAACATGCAAAACATGCCATATGCCATTCTGATGTTTTAACTAAAACAGGGGATATTTGTTGATCACACATGAGTGGTTCTGGCCTAGCATTTAAAAAGATATGTTAAATTATTATCAGCTGCAGATATTATTTTTATCTGTAGTTTTCACCATCACACTACAATGTCAGATGAAACAGATAAATTGAGATTCTCTAACTTCTACAGCCATCAAACTTTTGTTTTTTTTGAGTCTTAGCTTGCTCTCTGATCTGACCACTCCACTAAGTGCCCTTCCTAGCATGTGTTGCACTCCATATCTGTGACTCAGCAGTATATTAGAGGTTGAAATGTAGGTCTATCATGTGGGGGATAAAGGCATAACATGCATATCACATGTGCCCACATTCCTTCCCACAAGACAATGAGAATGTTGCCGCATTCCACACAGTTTCTTCAGAGCCTGGGTCTTTGATAAGTTGTTGGTTTTTGATGTAACAATTGTGAATAACTCAACAAGAATAGAGTTGCAAATACTTGTATCTGGTATTGTAAAAGGTTACACCTTCAGTGCATGCTTTGGCCCTCAGTGCACTCTAAGTAATGCAACCTACTGCATGCCATACTTCTACAAATTAGGTGCACTCCACACACACATACAATAACATAATTCCCTTAATTTAATGGGTTCTGTGTGTGAGTCAACTAGCTATCCAATAGGTTACATAAAGAGCTGTACTGAGTTTGATTGGTTTCACTACAATGCCTGAGTGTGGGATGGTATTAAAGGTATTGACCAGGTCAAGTATTCTGAGGGAACATAGGTGCCCTGTCCAAAGTCCCGCTGGCATTTTCAAAGAAGGTCACTAGGTTAAACATGCAAGATCTTCCCGTCACAAACCCAAACTGGGTCTGATGAAAGGATTTTATCTTTGTTGATGAGGTCCATAATGATGCGAACCATTCTCGTAGAGTCCAGTCTGGTGAAGCTTACTAGTCAGTACTTTTCAGCATCAGTGGTGGGGCCACCCTTATAAAGGGAAATGACTACTGGTGTTCTGTATGCCTGTGTCATGAAACCATTTGAGAGGCTTGAAGTTGAATACATTCAAGAACAGGTCTGTAAGACAATTTATCATACTGAGAAGAAAGCACCTTGGGATATGGTCAAGTCTCAAAGAGCTAATATTTTTACCTCTAAGAGGGCATTTAAGACTTGCTCAGAGCTGATCTTTGACGGGGTATAGACAAGATACCATGTGGGGGAGGTTACTGTGAGATGGGGGGAGTAGTACGATAGAAATGTATTGGATAATATGTTGGCTATGTACTCTCAGACAGAGTGATATTTTGTGGAGGATAGTGTTCCTAAGGTTTCTAGTGTAGTTGAACAAGAACATTGCTTGTTGTGATGATTTTCAGTTCATACTTAACCTTGGTGGATTTGATTGTAAGTTCTTTGTTTAATTCCTTGGGTTCATTTTTTTAGTTCGTTGCTAAGGTTGTTGATTTTTATTTTGTTATATGGTTTATTAATACCAGGGTTCCATCATGGGTATTTGTTCCTAAATTTGCCATTGTATTTGTGTTGGATCAAATCTGAAGTTTCATTGCAGATATTGAATTGAATTGAAACTCGCTGTAAATGCAGTGGTGTTGTCTACCAGGTCCTGAAGGTGATTGAGGGTGGCTCTTGAACTGCAAGTATACCTCTCAACTTCTTTATTCAAGTATTCTGGATAAAGCTAAACATAATGGGGAGACAAAGACCCAAAATTAGGGACAATTTTTAAATATAACTAATTCACTTAAAAAGTTAGTAGAACAACAGGTTCTGCATCAACCTACATTTTCAGAACAATAAGAAGTATGAAACACCAGTGTGTTATTATTGACTGATTTTAATCCTCAGTAATTTACCAGAAAATCAAAAAACTGATGGAGGGACAGGACAAAAATATGAAGCAAAATCAGTGATGTTCTTCCAAACCAGGGACATTTGAGAGATATGCCATCAAGTCATTAGCTAGTTGCAAAATGTTTGGCTAAAAAAAAATCCCTAATGATAACAGAGTTTGTAGGAATATTGAGTTAAGCCCCGCTAGTGATGTCCACTGAATGATAGTCCGATTTGATGAGTGATAAGGTAGGAGTAGGTGTACGAATAATGGTGCTATGTTTGTGATGACAGTCATTTAAATGTATGCCCCTGGTAGGGGTGAACACTATCTGATCCAATTAGCTAGCATTAATGAAATCTTGGAAGAAATGTGCATTTTTATTAGCAGTAGTACAGGTCTTTCATTTTTTTAGATAGTATTGAAACCCCAAGAATAATGGTGTTTGGCTAAAAAATAAGGGCCTTGAACTTGTTTAGCTGTGCCTCATGGGATGTGGGTGTCAAAGAAGGAGTTCTGAAGTATGCCACAATATTGTAGGGGGTCTTATTGATCATTTCTAGGATGTAAAGGAGTTATAGTTCAATATCTTAATGTATAAGTCTAGATGTGATGGGAGTCTGAAGGATTATTGACACACCACCACCTATAACAGAGATACCCTCAGCAGAGGTTCCGAATGAGTAGTAGGCTTTAAATCCCAGTAGAGTGAGTGTATTATTAACATACAGGAACTACCTTTCAATTTCAGTGGAGATGCAGGGGTCAATATTTTCAAGGAACAAGATATCCTCTAGAGAAGTAATTTTTTCATTGAGGTTCTAACATTGAACGGTGCTACTTTTAAGCAGCCCTGATTTGGTTTGACCAGGCTGGAAGATGTAGTAGACTGATATTGAATAAAAAAGACACAATGGGAGGGGGGTGAAGAAAGTCTGAGGGGAAGAGGTCCAGGCCATTCCTTGCAAAGCAGTTAGGACTGTTGACCACATCATTTCAGGTAGACACTTATTGGACCCCAATTGCAATGACTTCAAGAACTAAGCCAATTACTAAAGTCAATTATTTTTGTGTTCGTTGTTACATCATCCTTGTGGAAGATGAAATGCTACACAAGACTAGCTGCATAACAACCTCAAATGCATATTCAGTGATTCACACCCACATCAAAAATGACCATAGCATATATGTACTTGAGGACAAGGGACATGAGTGTTGTAGCAACTTATCATATCCTGGCACATGAGAGGCAACTCACTGTCACCGTTTCATTACTCAACCTAGTGAATGGTGTGTATGCCTCACTATGATGTCACCTATAACTAGAACACTTCCTTGTGTAATGGTTGGCTGATGAGACCTTAAGGGGACAGGGTATTAGCTTGATGACTGCTTCTAGTGGAGTTTTCTGGGTGGTTCTATATGTGAATATTTGTGGAGTGTCTTTGTGGTGCTGAGGAATTTGTGTGTCAGGTTTATGTCTTGGAGACTATTGAGGATTGGAGAGAGATTTCTTATATACCTTAGCATACAATGGCTTATTATTTGGTGAGTGTCATGTTGTCATGAAAACAGTATGTGCAGTAACAACCTAGTGGATATTAACAGCATGTTTTGATGGTAGACTAGCTTCTAAAGGTAGCAGGTATTTAGACCTCTCATCTATAGAGTGAGTGTTTGATAACAATAAGTAATTATCAGTGTGCATGAAGCAGGCTGTCTACTGCCTCAAGAGTGCCACTAGACTGGAAAAGGATGGAGTAAGTGCAGATTGTGGTCACATGGTTCAGAAGTTGGTATATATTTGATGGCCTGGTATTTAATAAGCTAGAAATCGAGTTTTACCTGTTGTAGGTACCTAATAAGAATCCACTTAAGGTAGGAGAGGGATTTATAATAACTCTGGAGCACCTAACAGTGGGATTTCCCATTTCACCCAACCTATTCAGAAAGCTTCTAAACTAACTCTATAGCAGAGGAATTTTAAGTGCTAAGTATATGCCTGGTAAAGAGATAGCCAATAGATTTACTTTGAGGGAGTTTATCAGGGCTCACCCTTTTACAGAAAAGCACTTTCCAGTTCCCTGTACTATAAAGACTTGAGGTGATGCTACTGGTATATGTGTGTGTGTGGGGGGGGGGGCACAGCTTGGTATGAAAGAGCTTCTTGTGGTTGCATGGACTACTGCATGGAAAGGGAATATCAACTATGCATCTCTAAGGGGGGGGGGGCGAGGTTCCGTGTGTGTCTGTGTGTGTGAGTTGGGGGGGGGCTAGTATTAGGAAAGGTTAAGATATAGTCAAAACTTAAAACCAGTAACTTGTGACTGTACAGTGTACTGTGCTCTGCCCCTGCATAATGCCCATTTTGGCCAAATGCAGTATATTGGTGTACACAAAGAGATCAATATAAAACCTACAAAGAACAGTTAATAGCTGATTACAAATCAACTTATTTCTATGCCTGGCATATGTAGATACTCAGAACACAAGCAAACGTAACTTTTCTTACAAGATAAACTTGCACAAAGAGTTCAGCTCAGCAGAAAAAACATACTCGACACAGCAAGCAGTACAGAAACAGCAGATATCAACAGTACAGTAGTTTTAAGTATTAAACACAATTAAAATAATAATTTCTGGTTTGAGGTCAGATCCAGTAGAGTAGTTCTTACTTCAGTAGCAGCAGTAACACTGTCATTCAGCTCAGTGTAGCCTACCCAAATGAAACGTGCAGTGGCATGCACAAAACATAGCAATACAAAAAACAACCAAAACAGCTAATAGCCAATCACAATTCAATTTATGTCCTTGATTTGTGTGGGTAGGTATCCAGAACACAGGCAAATTTACCTTCTCTCACAAGATAAATTTACTGTTAAGTGTCTCACCAAGCAGAAAACCCATTTAGCACAGTAAAAAGTACAGAGACAGCAAATAATCAGCAATACAATAACTGTAGGTAACACTGGATTTATCCATGGGCTTCGTTTCTTTAAATTACTTTTTTTTATTTTGCAGAAAAATAACTTGTTGTAAGGCTGTTTTAATGAATTCCGTGCTCTTCCAGATTTCAGGAGGAGGCAACTGTAAAATGAATACATGTATGCTGTCTGTGTGTGTGTGTGTGTGTGTGTGTGTGTGTGTGTGTGTGTGTGTGTGTGTGTAACAGTTTCTAAAAGTGTGATTGTATATATTCATGTGCATGTAGTTGTGAGCGTATCTTGGTGCATCTGAAGGCAGTACAGTGCACTTTGGCACATGTCTTGGAGTGTAGACTTAGTTTGATTTTATTACATATTTGAGAGCTAATCATCTCTCTCTGGGAATTTGGAATGAGTTACAGAGGACGTGCACATTTAGGGAGCTTGCATGTAAAATTTAAATAACTTTACAAAACTGTTTATCTTATTCCTGGTTACAACCTTTTTTGTCTTTTCTTTTGTGCTGCTGTTAATGGCAGTTCATCGGAACTCCTGCAAGGTACCTCAAGTAATTATTTTCTTTGTATAAGTGGTCTGAGCAGTATTAAGAAGCTGATCCTTCTTTGAACTGATAACTTACATTCTATAATGGAGAGGGAGGGGCTCTTGTCTAGTCAGTATGTCCCTTTTGCAAATGTATTTATTTATTTTCTGAAGCTATTGTTTGTACCACACAACTAACCACCCTCTGATCTGTGTCTCTGCTTGATTGGTGGTTCTACCTGTCCCTCTTATTTCTATTGGACTTACTTCAGTTAGGACTGGGAATGGCAAATAAATTTAAGGCATTCTGGGGTTCTGTCACACTGCTGCTGCTGCGGGAGTATAATTTACCTATGTATTGCCCTGTAACACCCTGATGGTAGGCTGTGGAATGGGCATCAGCAATGAACTGACAGTGATCTCTGCAAGAGGCTGACATCAGCAGGATGCTCTGGATCCAGCAACCCTCTGGAAGCATCACAGGGTAGTTTCCCCACTCAGTGCCAGGGAAATCAAACCATAATGCGTGCCCTCGGGGCATATCCTCCCTGCTAGTTCCCCAGATGCCCAGGGTGCTAACTGAATGTGGGAAAGAGCCTCCTGGCCATGGCTTTATTGTTCTACATTACGGTGTTGGCTTCCTTTTGCAAATGTATTGATTGGGTTTCAGTATATTTGTTTCATCAGAGCACTTCTTCATCAGAATAGTTGTTATTTTTCATATCCAACCCCAAATTAAATTTACTTCACCCCAGAAAGGAATTTCACTTAATGAAATTGCTTTGTATTCAACATGCAGGCAGTTTACTACTTGCATTAGTGATTTAACCAAATAAAAATACTATACAACATGTTAGGAGGTGAAAAGATTTAAACTACCATATGGGGGTAGTGCATTTCCTCTGCAAAGAACAGCCTTACACTGTCAGTTTTAAATATTTCAGTCAAAGTTTATGACAGAACCATCCCAACTGACTGCATCTTGAATATTAGGCATGGCAAGTCTCACATGCAGATCATCAAACATTTCTATCACAAAAATATAGTTTGTTATTTTTTTTTAAATCATCTCCTTTACAGATTTGAAAACATACTGGCTTTTATTTCTAATGCTCCGTTACAGAGAAATCTACACTTCAGTTTTGAATGAAAAGCACTACTATCAGACAAAGACGTTAGCTAACATTTATTCTGGTAAGCCTGTGTATCTTAACTATAGCAATTTCTAGATTTTTTTTCATTAAATCTTATAACGTAGCCTTTTCTTCATGATATAAGATGAACAGTACTGTTGTTTTTCTTTCTAAATCCACAACAAACTGGTATATTAATTCTTAGAAGGATATTTTGCATTGCCTGTATAAAATCACTTCATAAGCTAGAGGTAAGAATGTTCTCACTTTTACCTCACAAGAGTTTATGACAAAACAAATAGTACAAATTAAACAAAAAGTTTTGAACAGCAACACAGTTAAGGCAGTGCAGGCTTTTAGCACTTCCAGTTTCCATTGCTGAATTCAGCTCCCCAGTCTAGTTTTTTTTATTTTATAGCACCTTATGTGGAAACGTCTTAATTTGTGTATGTTGGCAAGCTTGCAGTTTTTTTTCTTTTGTCTTGAAAAATGAATAGTACCTCCCAACACCCACAATTTGACACTGTTTAACAAAACATTCAGTGTTCCGTAAACATACTCTGTTACGTTACCTTTCTTCCCTGAATCCCATTGCTTCATTTTGTTGATCTAATACATTTTTAAGCCTCACAACAGAACCTTACCTACAGTATATGCCAACATTCAGCAATGAAGTGCTTCTTGTTTTATTTCATGTGTGTGTGTGTGTGTGTGTGTGTGTGTGTGTGTGTGTGTGTGTGTGTGTGTGTGTGACACAGTATCAAATTGCTTAAAATGCTTTGTTCTTACTGGTTTCCAGAGTTCTTGAATTCTTTAAGATTTTGTGTAACATTATTTATTCAAATCATGATTCAGTAAAAAGAAAACACCGATTATTTTTTTAAAAAAAATGCTGAATATTTGAAGGAAAGCATACTAAACTAAATTTGTTGCAATTAATTTTGCTTAAGGAAACTGAATTAGAAATTACTTGGTTTACGGAGCTTAACTTTAAATATTTGATACCAAGTAGAATAGTAGGGAGAAAAAAAGCCATCCTCCACTGTTTGACTATTGTAATATTAAAGTAGGGGATGAGGGGTGCATGGGGGCTTGTACTCCAGAAAGCAAGATTTCATATTCAATGCCTTCCACTCTTACCTCTTAAGTGTTCAGATGTTTGCCTCATATTTTTGGTCTGTTCCACATAAAATTTGTGGTTTTCTAGCAAATCACTGAAGATTGAAGTTATGAAATAATGATATACATTTCAGCTCCAAACTTCATATCCTTCAGAAAATGCATGCTAACACACATCCTGTTATTCTAGCAACTTTCTTAGTTTATAAGAGCATTACTTAAAATCTATCCCTCTTTGTGCCTTTGTCCCCGCATTATTTTAAGCTTTGTCCAGATTTCTTGTGCTGAGGGGACAAGAGGCACATTTTCACTAGAATTCTTTTTCTTCATGTTAGTTTGTGCAAGTTCAGATCTGCAGTTTGTTATTTTTGCAGCTGATGACTGATTTTGATGGAGTCTCAGTTTAGTAAAGTCACATTCATAGGCTTGACAGAAATCCTTCTAGGAAGATATTACATTTTTGCACGTATGCACCATTATGCCTGCTGAAAAGTTCTAGAAGCTTTCTTTAGTGTGCTTATCTCTGTGCCTGTATCCAGGACCACTTTGAAAATAAGCATTTCTCATGGGAGACCACTTGATAAAGGAAAAGAATGCCAGACAGAGACTTGTAATTCTGCCTTTGCTATTGTATCTAGTCACTGAATGAGCCAAATTTTGTGGTGCATCCCAGAATGTCTTTTGTAGATATGTGGACCAGAATTTCTTCAGTTAAAGCAAGCATTGTTAAAATGCAGAAATTGCGGCTGCACATTTTATTATCTGAATGTTATCTGGTCTGTGCAGTGGAATGACATTAATATAGATAAATTTATTTTTCATCTTTTCTTTCTTTCTTTCTTTTTGGAAAGTAATATTATATCCAGTCTGTATTTCATATTATTCATATAACTTCTTAATGAAGGGCTGTGTTGTTATAATGTTTCCTCAAACAGTTTGCAACTAAAAACGACCCAGTACTGTTAATTAATATACTTCAATTGGTTTAACTTTCTGCTTTCCAAGGGAGAATGCTGCGTTTGCCAGACACAGTACAGGCAGGGTAGCATGCTCCTAACTGTTATTTAAAAGGCAGTGTTTCCAACGTCATTCATTCAGTCATTCTTTCATCCTGATGCTAATCAGAGAGCATTGGTAACATAATGAACATTGTAGCATCTGTCAAGACATTTGCATGGAGAGAATCTGACACAAGTTTTAAACCTGTAATCCGTCAACGACATTGTTTTTCCAAATACGGTTCAAAGGATTTGCACTCATTATTTTCCTAATAGTGAATACCGTCTGCTAAGCAGATTGCTAAACAATAACATGCCTTACAAAGGGAAAGGTCTCCTGTGTCCAGAAGCTTAACTTGGAATGGTCGATTTAGCCAACACCTTTGCTGCAGTTGTTCTTTTTCTTGCCTGAGAAAAGTTAAGGCTTTGTTTAGTTATTGTGAAAAAGTGACCAGGAATGCTACATTCACCTGAACCTTAGTGAAGTGGTTCTGCCTTTAGAAGGCTAAAGAGTGTGCTTCTTTCTTTACAAAGTGCTCTCAGGAATTGTCATTTATTTTAGGAGGAGGGAAAAAGACAAGACAATGTTTGTTGTTTACTGACATTTCATACCTTTCTATTAGGCTGTCTGATGGACAACACTAGCCAGTTTTAAACACACCACTACTATAGTCTTCAACTATACAATAAAACACTAAAACTTGACATCCATCTTATACCAGTGCAGAAAAGGGATATCATTTGAATATTGTTGTTCAGTGAGGAATGCCTGAAACCCGCCTACAAAGGTGTTGTAGCAGGACAAATGACTAGTGCCTCTTTATTTATCTGTTCTGCTCTCTTTCCCATAATGGTTCCAGTGGTGTGTAGGGGTTGAATTTAATCAGTTTTACAATACTTTAGTGGAACTAACCAAAAAGGATCCCTGCCTTGGCATTTACTGCTTTTCAGATGACAGCTTCCACAGGGTATTGCCGACCCAGTACTACTCCTCTTTAATCAAAATCAACGACTTTACAGCATTTCATTATACATAATGTATGTTAATATTATTACATATTTCTTGGTAAATATCTGTTAGTTTCCTTCTGCTCTATTCCTTCCTTTTCTGCCCTGTCCCATCTCTGACTAGCTTCCCTACCTTCCCTACTCCACCAATTCCTTCTTCACTAATACTGGCTTTCACTTTTATCTGAAGTCGGTGTATTTTAGCTTCTTCTCCTTTGTAGTATACCTTTCTACCCTACTTGCTCATCCCTCTATTACTTTAGTTCTTATCTTTACTCATATTTACGGAATCCGACTCGCTCTGTTCGTACCTGTCAGTTCTTTCCACTTCACAGATTGGTTTCTTGCTGTCCACTGCAATCTTTGGCTCTGGCTTGAGAAGCATATCTTACACACATACTGTCTTGTTCATGCTGTTTAGTGTTTGACTTTCATTTTTCCCTCACATAATGCCTTGTGGCATTTAAGTCTCCCTTCTGGTGTTCTGCGCCATCTTTTTTTTTTCTGTTGCTCTGCTCTCTATCCCATAACTGTTCCGCCGGTGTGTAGGAGTTGAATTTGATCAATTTACAATACTTTAGTGGAATTAGCCAAAATGTACTCTGCATTGTGCTGCTTATGTTATATGTACTTCTTTCATTTTATCAATGTCTCTTCTTTTGATATAAGCACCTTAGGTGCATTCGGGGGATTCATTCCTATCAGTTCTTGGTTGTCCAAGTGCTTATGTACTGGTAATTGTACACTGTATTCAGTAACACGTGGATGAACTTGTAGTTTTTTTGCTGTTTCATATCTTGTTCATATTAGAGTAGGTCATGTATGTTGTTAGCGGCTCTACTATCACTAGGTATATATGTATGACATTGCTCTGTTAATTATTTTTCTCCATTGTAGGTTTTATCTGCTGGTATAGAACTTACTAGTGTTACGTTTCTCTGTATAATCTGTTAAGAGTATTTCATGTTGCTGCATTATTATTTATATGCGTAATGTATACTATTATTTAACTGCTTATTGGTACTGTATAATTCTTTCCTTTACTTTCTCACTTACCTCTTTGTACTGTTATTTTTCTGTGTTACCCTACAGTCCAGCTTTCCTTTTTTCTCTCTGTAATCTCTTGTTAGTCACTTCACTGCTGGTATCTTTTTCTAACCTTCTCTCCTTTCTCACCTGTTCC
Source organism: Protopterus annectens (assembly GCF_019279795.1). NCBI lineage: Eukaryota > Metazoa > Chordata > Ceratodontiformes > Protopteridae > Protopterus > Protopterus annectens. Next base: position 183,849,136 of record NC_056746.1, on the reverse strand, counting down.
TAGGGTCTGTGACCTGGCATTTACTGCTTTTCAGACGACAGCTTCCCCAGGGTATAGCCGACCCAGTACTACTCCTCCCTAATCAGAATCAATGACTTTACAGCATTTCATTATATGTAATGTATGTTAGACATTTACCAAGAAATATGCACTAATATTGTTAGTGTCCAGCATCTTGTAGACTACCAAGTTGTCCTTCTGCTCTATTCCTTCCCTTTCTGTCCCCTCCTGTCTCCAACTACCTTCCCTACTCCACCAATTCCTTCTTCACTAATACTGGCTTTCACTTTTATCTGAAGTCGGTGTATTTTAGCTGCTTCTCCTTTGTAGTAACCTTTCTACCCTACTTACTCGTTCTGCTGTTACTTTAGTGCTTATCTTTACTCATGTTTACTGACTCCTTCTCAGTTTGTTCTTACTGTCAGTTCTCTCCACTTCACTGATTGTTTTTTTGCTATCCACTGCGATCTCTGGCTCAGCCTGCTCCATTTGTCCTCACTTCACTTGGGCTCCCTCCGCTCCCCTACCCTACTCCCATATCCCATATGCCTCCACTATTCCTACACTTATCCCTAACTAGCCACTCCCCCAATTAACTCCATCCAATCAAACACTTTCCCTCCTTCTATACAGCCTCATTTATGATCAATTATAGCACCTTTTTACATTGCAACTGCCTACTTTCATCCTTACTTCTATCTATACCATGTACTGTATTAGTCCACTATACTGATATCGGCATTACTGGAAACTGTATAGTGTCAGTCACAGACTACATACTATACCGGATACAGCAGAGACAGGAAATTAATTCCACTAACAGCAAAGACAGACAAATTAATCCTCAACACTGCAATATAATGTCCGTATTGTTCAATACTATTGACCCTAAATCTATGGGTTTCCAGTGCTATCAACTTCCTAGCCAATCAGTTTAACCCACACCTCACCCCATCTAATAGTGTCATACTGATACTCTTGGTACCGCTTTTCAATAGGGGTGTGTCACAAACTTAAACAAAACACCTCCATCCCTCACACAAACCCCTCTACTCAACATTATGTTCTAGACTAAAATGTTACTTCAGCACATAATACTACTATGCTTACTCACCTCAGCCTACTTCACCACCTCCTTTAACATGTATCACATCTCTACCATCCACTCCCCAACTAATCCAAACACACCTCCTCCCATCTCTAGCATCTGTTACTTTAACATATCTGCCCAGCTCTTTAATAGCTCCAACTTAGAACTTTTCTCACTCAGATATACAAAACTACAAGAAAAACATTACCTGCTACTCAGATTAATTGGTCTTCTTCCCAAAATTACACACTTATTCCCCACTAAAGTGAATAACCTTATACTATGTGGGGACATACACCTTAATCCAGGCCCCTAACAACTTAATACACAACTTGACAGTACAACATCTCAAAATAGTTCCATCCTTACATTTAATAGCTCAGATCTAATAATCTGAAACATGAAATTAAAAAGCATCTGAAATAAAGTTCATAAATTCCATGCAGCCCTTAGTCTTTACCAACCTGATATTGTTATTATTACAGAACCATGGTTCAAATCACACATAAAAGCATTGAAATATTACCCCAGACATAACAAAACACGCAAACAAGGTAGTGGTATAGCCATGGTATATAAGAACACACTCAATTTAGAACACCTAACATATGAAACCCCAGACCCAACTTATTCTGCAATACTAATCTCCCATCTTCAGCTAAACTCAATAAAACACATTACACTAATTTTTACTTACATCTCTCCAGGTAACAACATTCCCATTATAGAAAACGTACTAAACTGGTCAGCCTCCACCTTCAGTGAGGAAATGATTATTTTGGGAGACTTTAACTTGGACTGGCCCTCCTGCTCCTCAAACAACCCAATCAACTTCATTAATCTATATGGTTTCTTTCAATGAGTACACTCCCCCACCAGAATTGATAATCATAGCAAGAAGCAGTCAATATTGGACTGGATACTAACAAACAGACCCTCACTAGGTTGTACTGCTGGCTGCCTTCCTGTCAGTCTCAGCGACCACCATCTCACCTACTTAATAAGACACAAGACAAACCCTCAAAAAACATCATACTTAAAAACATCCGCAACAAAAGAAATGTCTTACTTGAAACCTTTATCCTTTTTCTACAACAATGCAACTGAGCCCCTCTAAAACACCTTTACCTAGACTTAGCGCTCGAATACTTCAACAATACTTTCTTTTGATATTCTAAACAGACAGGCACCCCTTAGGAAGATCTGTGTCAAAACAGTCTACCATGTACATCCAAAGAGACCAGGCAACTCCTCAAGCAGAGAGAGAGGGCTTGGTCTCAATATCAAGCCACCAAAAACCAATCCTCTTTAATTAAGTACTGCCAATTAAGAAACTGAGCCAAAAAACAATTCCTGAAGGATAAGAAGGCCTAGTACACAACAATCCAACAAACTCACAAAAACAATCCCCCAAAATTTTGTGGAGCCATAAAAAGCTCCTTAATCCTGGTCAATCAGCTACTCCATCTCCCACTTTTTCTAATTCATCAGATAGCATAGCTTCTCATTTTAACTAACACCTTATCAATTCAGTACTACCGTAGTAAAAAATGACTACCCCACTCCAGTAGTCATCCTACCTTTATCCAAACCCTACACTAATTATTTTTCTTTCAGGCCAATTCAAACAAGTGCTATCAAAAAGCTTCTACTCAAACTAAAGCCCCCTATTCTTGCTTCTGATCTTCTCCCTAACGAATTCCTCAGGCTAGCAGCAGATACCATCACTTATCCTGTCTGTCTACTAATAAACCGATTCATCTCTGAACAATACATCCCCAAGTTCTGGGGATTTATTTCCTACATCATCCCAATACACAAAGGTGGCTCCTCAATCGACTTCTCTAACTATAGACCAAATTCTATACTCCCACTGCTAGCCAAAATCCTAGAAAAATGTATTCACACACAACTTCTAGATTATCTAGTAAGTAATAACCTGCTCTGTAATGCTCAACACGGTTTTAGACCCAAACACAACATCACAACAGCACTATTATGTTTTACCAATACCATCAGTGAGCTCAGAAATAATGGACAAGTGGTTTCTTCTGTTTTCCTTGACACGTCTGAGGCTTTCAACATGGTATCACATCAAAAACTAGTCATAGAACTAGCCTCTTTAAATCTCTATCAGTCAGCTTTAGTCTGGTTTCATGGTTATTTAACAGATTAATGACAAGCAGTTAAGTGGCATAACGACCTCTCTAGCCTGCTACCTGTCTCAGTAGGGGTGTCACAGGGGTCCATACTAGGCCCACTGCTATTCACCATTTTCACCAACAAGCTCTGCTGTGCCACACATTTAGTCACCGTAGTTCAGTAAGCTGACAGCTCCACTCTGATCAGCCCCATCCCTTCCAACACTCCTTGAAAATACCGACACATCTTTCACTAATATAGAGAACTATCTCTCAGAATCCCAACTCATACTTAATCCAAATAAGCAAAAGTAGTGATATTCTCAAATCATAAATCAAACAGCCGTAACCCCCCTTTTGCCAGCTTCTCCAACAGTAAAATCAAAATGTAACCTGTTGAACACACCAAACTCTTGGAGTAACAATAGATAAAGGTGTAAAATTCGACAAACATCTAGCTGTTACCATCAAAAAGGTCCATGTGAAACTTGGCACTCTATATGGATCTACATCATATCTCACTTACCCTACTCAACAAGCCTTAGCCAGAAATACATTTACTCTCCACTCTTCTTTATGCCTTCCCCATCTTCACAAATCTATGAAAACTGATATAAACAAACTATAATAAAATAGCAAAATTTGCTGCACACCACCCATCCAGAACTCATCACTGATGTGCCCTACACATACTGAATTGTCTTGAATTGCCCAATCAACTATCCCTGAACCACTTAACCCTTGCCCACCCTACTCTGCCAACCCGACAACTACCCTGCACCCAAAAACTTCATTCTACCAGATTCTAATTCCAGAACTCTAAGGTCCTTTGACAAATTACTACTAAAAGTCACAATGTCTAACAGTAGCTTCAGAGACTCTCTTCTCCAATCAGATATCTACAAAATGCAATTCAGTGCCACAACACATAAGAAATGCTTCTTCTAACAAGGCCAGATTTAAGACACTTCTCAAAGATCAAGTGGCTATACTCATGTAACTCTCCAGGATGACCTCACACTGTTTCCTCCCTAACTCGTCTCCCTTTTTTTGCTCATTTCCTCTCCTCAGTGTACTAAACCTTGCACTCCAAACATCCATTCTACTCTCACTTCACTCTTTTTCTTCATCTCCTCCCTTTTCTAACCCTTATTTCACTTTTCTTCCTTTATATAAACCTTAGTTCACCTTTTTCTAACCCTTATTTCACCTTTCTTCCTTTATATAAACCTTAGTTCCCCTTTTCGTTTTCCTGTTTGGTCTCTTTCTCTCATCTCTGCTTCCCCTTCATCTGATGATTTAGAAAAAGTGGGAGATGGAGTAGCTGATTGATTCTCCTATAATAGCACAATTACTGATCGTTGCTGAATATTTTTACATACAACAATAGTATCCACAACTATGTTTTCACAACACTATCCTGCAGCTGAATTATGTTATTTTGTTAGCCTGCAGTTCTACATTTCTCTTTATGGTATTATTTATGTCAGTCAGTTTTTACATTTCTATTATATTATATTATTGTTTTGGAGCTTTTCTCCCAGTGCTTCTTATGAATAGGGCTATCAGCCCAGTGGGACACTCCCAATAAACAAATTGTAAAATAAAAAATGTAAACACAGAAACAACTGAATCAGTTTTCAGCTACCAGACAGCTGTATAATAATATAAGCTTTGAAAAACATGCATGAATTGTGAATATATCAGATTTGTGAATGGTGAGTAACCCTAATAATGTGTGTACTAATAATCAGCAATGCAGTAAGTGTGTGTGTGGACATTACAGTATTATACCACATAGTCCACTAGAAATATTAACTTTTGCTTATCCTGATGTACATAAAACTGTGTGACAGCTGTGTATTGCTTCCTGGCAATATACTGACAGTCACTTTGTGCTTGCCCAGTTTTTCTGCACAAAATGCATTTGTTGGGTGTGATAATGAAATGAGTATCCTACCTGTTCTTTTCTGTTATTGAACTGAAATATGCAAGACCTATAAGAAATATATCTTCCAGCAATTAACAAAACTGTGTTTTCTTCATTTTGGACCATTACAACTGCTACACAAAGACAATTATTTCTCACCTTTAGTTCAAGGAGTGTGAACACCTCCACTCAAATACTTTGTTTGCCTGGTTGCTGTGAAATCCTTGCTCTAGTTTTCATTTTGTACGACAGCTGTGTTTGCTATCTCTGTGCAGCTTTGGTTTCTTTTGTTCTAATGATAGCAGCATGACAGTTTTTTGAGTTAAAAGAACTATGATGCAATACCTGTGCAGGTGAGGTTGTTAGAGCTGGAACTGTCTGAAGTCTGAGGATGTTACTTTATCACTAGTGGAATCTTCTGGTGCTAGCATAAGCTGTGGCACATCTTAATGATTCTGGTCATGTCTTATAGCTTGGTATACTTCCATGAGTCAGAAGACATAATCGTGGCATAAAAAGAGTAGATATTGTTATAGTATTCAGCCCTGGGGTGATATAGATCCACATTTGAGGACAGTCAGTTAACTGGATAGTAGGGACGTTTTGTAGAAGAGCCTTTCTAAAATGGAGGAGGATGACTCTATAGTAACAGTACAGAAACCAGTTTAAACTCAGGATATGAAAATGAGCTTATTTGGTGCTTTTCTTGGCTGAGCTGATTTTTGAATACAGCTTGCATGTCCTGTGTGTGTGTGTGTGTGTGTGTGTGTGTGTGTGTGTGTGTGTGTGTGTGTGTCTGTGTGTGTGTGTCTGTATGTGTGTCTGTGTGTGTGTGTCTGTGTGTGTGTGTCTGTGTGTGAGTCTGTGTGTGTGTGTCTGTGTGTGTCTGTGTCTGTGTGTGTGTGTGTGTGTGTGTGTGTGTGTGTGTGTGTGTGTGTGTGTGTGCTGAGTGAGCATGTGAGTTCTGCAATGGGTTGGCACCTCATATGAGATTACATTCATCTATGCTGTCCTCAGATATGAGTGTTGAGTGAGTATGTGCGTTCTGCAATGGGTTGGCGCCCCATATGAGATTACATTCCTCTAAGCTGTCCACCGATATGAGTGTTGAGTGAGTATGTGCATTCTGCAATGGGTCGGCACCCCATATGAGAATATATTCCTCTAAGCTGTCCACAGATATTAGTGTTGAGTGAGTATGTGCATTTTGCAATGGGTCGGCACCCCATATGAGATTACATTCCTCTAAGCTGTCCACAGATATGAGTGTTGAGTGAGTATGTGCTTTCTGCAATGGGTCAGCACCTCATTTGAGAATACATTCCTCTAAGCTATCCACAGATATTGGTGTTGAGTGAGTATGTGCGTTCTGCAATGGGTCGGCACCCCATATGAGAATACATTCCTCTAAGCTGTCCACAGATATGAGTGCTGAGTGAGTATGTGCATTCTGCAATGGGTCGGCAACCCATATGAGATTACATTCCTCTAAGATGTCCACAGATATGAGTGTTGAGTGAGTATGTGCGTTCTGCAATGGGTTGGCACCCCATATTAGAATACATTCCTCTAAGCTGTCCACAGATATGAGTGCTGAGTGAGTATGTGCATTCTGCAATGGGTCGACACCCCATATGAGATTACATTCCTCTAAGATGTCCACAGATATGAGTGCTGAGTGAGTATGTGCATTCTGCAATGGGTCAGCATCCCATATGAGATTACATTCCTCTAAGATGTCCACAAATATGAGTGCTGAGTGAGTATGTGAGTTCTGCAATGGGTTGGCACCTCATATGAGATTACATTCATCTAAGCTGTCCTCAGATATGAGTGTTTAGTGAGTATGTGCATTCTGCAATGGGTCGGCAACCCATATGAGATTACATTCCTCTAAGCTGTCCACAGATATGAGTGTTGAGTGAGCATGTGCGTTCTGCAATGGGTTGGTGCCCCATATGAGATTACATTCCTCTAAGCTGTCCACAGATATGAGTGTTGAGTGAGTATGTGCATTCTGCAATGGGTCGGCACCCCATATGAGAATACATTTCTCTAAGCTGTCCACAGATATTAGTGTTGAGTGAGTATGTGCGTTCTGCAATGGGTCGGCACCCCATATGAGAATACATTCCTCTAAGCTGTCCACAGATATGAGTGCTGAGTGAGTATGTGTGTTCTGCAATGGATTGGCACCTCATATGAGATTAGTTCCTCAAACATGCACCTAATGAGTGCCAGGACAGGATCCAGCTTCCCTGTGACCCTGAAATAGATTAAGGAGGTAATCAAAAAATGAATGAATGAACAAATGAATGAGTAAATGAATGAATGTTATATTTTGCAGCTTTGTAGTGTTGACAACTTATGTGGCTATTCAACTTTGTATTGCTGGGTCCACTGCAGATACTGAAAGAACAGAAAAGCACTCACAGGTCCAAAATGTATCCCACAGAGATTAAACCATGTAACTCTGTCATCCAGAATATAATTAACAGTTTTTTCATTGTACACTTTTTAGAAACTAAACTCAGTGGTGATGTCTCAGCTGAATGCCTAAAAACATAAATGTTCAGTTAGATAAAGTTAATTTTACAAAGGTACATGAAGGTATGACTGTGTATATATACACATATTTCTACTTCATAATTTCATAGATAATCTGAAATAGGGAGTAATACCAAAACATACTTATAAAGAAAATGTTACAAAATACCTGCAGTGTTCTTGCATTAATTAATGTAATCACCTTGTTATCTCTTTATCAGCGTGAACTCATTAGCAAAGTAAAATAGAATAATTTAACTGAATTAACATTTACATAGCCAAATTTTAAGTAAAAATTAGAATTTTTTCAAGTATATAATGAGTCAAATGGACATATACACACACACACACACACACACATTTTACTTAATATATATATATATATATATATATATATATATATATATATATATATATATATATATATATATATATATATACGTGTTTGGAACCATAGAGTAGTACATCATACATATTTGTGCTATCTCCTTGCAGCCTTTTGGATTGTTTGTGTCTTTTATATGTTTTTAAATGCAGTTCTTTTATTTCTGTGCTTTTATTTTTGTGTTCAGTCAAAAAACAGCCAGCAGACAATGGCAAACTGTAATGCTTTATTAGGTTCCTATAAAGCACATAGAAACAGACCGGTTTCGGCTCCAATATACTTTAGCCTTCTTCAGTGTTTTAAAGTAATACTAAAAATTAGTGCCTTAAATACCATTCACATAAATGAGTGTTAACCATTGATTCCTTACAAATGTTCATTCAATCCAGTTGAAAATAAGGCACTAATTTATTTATCAATTTCCTTTCTTTTGAGTCCAAAAGGCTATGCCATCCGACTTTATTAGCCATATTTCCCATGATTTTGTCAATACCTGTAAATCTAAAAGCAGCATTGGGGTGTTTAGTAGTATGCTTATATAATGCATTACTAAATTTTTTGTTTCTAATCCCACTTAGATGTTCTGAAATCCAAATCCTAAGGGGTCTGGATGTCTGTCCTACGTAGAATGCATGGCAAGTAAAGGTTGCTAAATTGGCAGGAAGCTACTTTTTGTTTATTTTTGTGTGTCATCTTCATGTTTGTGCTCTTCTTAATGTCTTCTATGACTAACTACATAAAGAAACTTGCTGTAGTGCACAAACAACAACCACTGGCACCAGGAATAAATTATTTTATTCATCAAGTTAAGCACTTTCATTCCCTTGGATGGAACTTCATCAGGACTGGTGCCAGTGGTTGTCATTCGTGCACTTCAGCAAGTTTCTTTGTGGAGTTAACAGTTTTTGGTTTTACTTGCATTGGTGTATGGTTATTAGTTCATTATGTCTTCTGTGACTGCACAACCAAACCTGCTAGTTCCCACTTGAATGTTGAGCTGAACTTTCCTGCCAGTTGCCAAAGCAATAAATCCTGCTGCCAGTGGCTGCAACACCAAAAGCTGAGGAACATGCTACAATTTCCTTCTATTTGGCTTGGCCCTTTCAACAAAAAGCAATTGAGTGGTGCATGTCTATGCCACTTTGTATTATGTTTCTTTCCCTGCCATAGAGCTGCATATTTCCCATCACTTACTTAAGATGCCCCCTCTCCTGGCTGATTCTGTGATTACCCATCATGCCTAGCACCACCTCAGTTCCTCTTCATAGCTATTTGTTGTCAGAGTGTGCATCTACAGCATTACAGCCAGACTTTCCTTATTCCAGGACTGAATCATGGCTACATCATGACTGTCTGTTCTAGTGGCTGCTCTGTTCTGCATTTACAGAAACATAAAGTACAGGAGGTGGAAGTCTCAGTTGCTTGACTAGCCTTGCTACAACTCCCTTTTATATTGCCTTTGAAGTCACCTGGAACTCATTTCTAGCTGCTTATGTGTCCCTTCCCTTCTTTATAGTTTCTAGAACCCTTCCAAGTAGTGGAGCATCATGGGCTAGATGAAGCCTGTTTTCACATGGACTATTTTACTATGCTGTCTTGTCCACTAAGAAAAGCATTGTTGTATTTCTTACGTAATGTTCATTACTTCAGTCTGTGCAATGATATGGTTATACTATCTGTGAACACTATATTGTTCACATTATTAATATGACAAAAAGATTTGCATGCCTTTATTTTCACTTCTCCTCCCCTGCTGCCTGTCAAGCTGTGTATTATGACACTACAAATGGCACCTATTACTTGGTGGCTGATGTTTTAGACACATGGTGTATCAGTCAGGAAAAGAAACAAAAGAACAGATTTCTCTTATAAATGTAAAAACACATATTTGCCTGTGGGGTTTATTTCAACTGTTCAGGGGATGAATAAGGTACTTATTGTTTTTTTTTTTTTTCTTTTTTTCTTTTTTTTTTGCTTTAACTGTACATTGCAGTGGCACGTACTGTAACTATACAGGAATTGGAGGTGTCCAACTTATTATGTCATCAAGACTTGAGGCGCAACAAAACTTGCCTAGGAGCAGCGTTGCATTCATGCAGTGAATGTTTACCGAACAGTGTTGGAAATAAATGCATATTTTAAACAGTAACAATTGGTTTTAAAACTGCTGGAGAATACAGTTCAAATGCTACACAGTAAGATTGTTGACATCAGAAGCATCAGTTTGGCAGCCATTAGCACACAATCTGTAAGATTCTGCTCTATTTCATTGTAGGGACCCACTGGGCCCCTTCTTTGTAATCGTTCCACATTTTAACCCTTACCTCTTAATCTGTCAACATTCAAAATCACAGCAGTAGCTTTTGACAATGGCAGATGATCCATTGGAGGAGTACTTTCTTATTTATAAGAACATGACGTCTTCAAATGCTAAATCTGATATATTTGTTAACAATGGATCTTCCTATGGGTTTAGTTCAGTTATTGATTATGTATGTATCCTTAAACAGGTAGATGAAGAGAAACAGTAGATCTAGCATCAAGGAAGGCTAGATCTGAGAGCAAAAATCATGGTATTACAGTACTATGCCTAAATTGTTAACCTTCCTTAATACATATGTGCCAGCATTCTATAACAGTGGTATAAGCAATTTCATATCAACCTAATTATCTGCTCTCAGTCAGTTCTTAGCCCATTTCTGCCAGCCTCAAGGACAAACATAAATGTCTTTCTGAAATCTACGTACTGAAAATCCAAAGTCTTGATCCCTGATCCAATCAGATTCATTATCACCTCCATAAAAAGGAGGCTCATCAGCAGGAGGGATGTATCCATTATACACATACACAAATAGACATATCTTATTTTTTAACTGGCAGACTTTTAGATAAAGTATATACTTCTCACTGTAGAAGTGTTAATGTCCCTCCATGTGTACCCATTACCTTTAGACTGAAATATGAAGTTAAATTACCCACAAACATCATCTGTGCCAGGCTTTCAGCTGTACTTAATAAACTGTCCCGAGTTACCAAACTGTCCTGCGTTACCTAAGGTTTGTGGGGTTTTCTTTCCTGAATATTTATTTGGTTTGTTAGGTGGGTAAGTGGAATACCCAGCCATGACCTGGGTATAAAGCAAGCTGTTAAATAGAGAGAGCTACAACACATATTTACAGAAGATGTGACAGATGTATGTACAATCAGATCACTGTTTACCCTGAAACAGTATTATGCAGCACTTTACAACTGTTGATAAAGGGATATATGTTCATTTAACAAAGCCTGTCTACCTTGAATGCAGTGTGTGTATTCACAATGTAAGAGCAAAAACCTTTTAGTTTTATATTTCATACAGTGTTTGGACTCAGCTGGTCTAGAGGACTTATATGCATCACTGGGGTCTACATGTTTTCCGTAAAATAGCATGCATGCATTGTACAATGGCTATGAATATATTTTAACAGTCTCAAGACTCATGTACATGCAAACCTAAGACAAATACAAAAGTACTTATAATCTCAAAAAATTGCACCTGTTAACATTGTAAAAAAGGTTTACAGTATGAAATAGTTATTATGCATAGATTATATATATTTGAAGCACCTATCTCTTGGTGACTATTATAAACACTGTATGTATATCAGTCTGATACATTGTAAATATATTATACATATAGATGCATTATATATCAATCAGCAGAAGTAGCAAATGAAAGTAGAGCACTTTTGTGGCGTGGTGACTAATGTTGTGACTCACACATGATTTAGCTGATGGAATATTAATGTATCGCTACTGCTCATGGGCAATAAGCAGCAGAGACCAGGGGTGATTTCAGGTTAGTATTACTAGTAGTTTAAGGGGAGGTGATGACTGTATTTGTTGACTTGGACTGGAGTAGGATATTTTGCTTATTTAAGTTGGTGATAGCAGTGATTCTGTTTCACTAAATAAATAAAACATATCTTTCCTTGGCAGCCTGTCCACTCAGATAACTGGCAGAGTCAGCAAGAAAAATGCATACCTTACAGAATGGATGTCAGGCAAATAAGTTGCTTTAACCATGGAGATTATCTAAAAAATAAATCTTGAACAGCAAGGCACCATTGCACAATGGGGTGATAAATGTTATCTGCAGTTCATCTAGAAGTACTTTTATGGGATGAAGGTACTGAAACTGATCACACTTTATCCTGCAGTATATGCTGCTGTGGCAATCCTCAGCAAATAATGTGACAACACGTAGCTTATTACTAACAAACAAAGGTGTCCCCTGTACAAGTCTGCTGCTGCTAGTTTGGGGTTCTGTCGAGTACTTTTAAAGGTTGCTTGTAATGACCATTTTTAAACAATATAGTTACATAATTCATATGAAGATGCTTTGTGTTCTCAGCCAAGTTTTAGAAGAGTGCTTTCTTTGTAATCCATCAAGATATTTGGCCAACTGCCCTCCAGTGATATTCGACTGGGGCCTCAGTCACTGCTTCATTATTTCCCTGGCCCAAATTTTCCTCCATTTCATTCAGTATATCCTGATAATTACTGACAGTTGTGGTGTTTGCTGGGTTTAGTTTATTTTCCATGACAATGTAACACTGTAAATCTGGGCTTGCGTATCTATACCTGAGCTGATTTTCACAGCTTCCAAGACTGGGAGTCTCAGCAAATCACCTAATTGGCATAAAACTGCCACTTTCATACCTAAACTGAAACATTTTATTTTAAGTGGAATTTGCCCATCTTAAATAATATATCAATATGTTTCAGTTTTGGTGATTCAGACTCTGTTATATTTCTTGCCTTGACATTGATGTCTGTTTGCTTCACAATGCATTCACCCTTATTATAGGGTATCCTATGAATTTTTCAGAACAGGGGCACAGAACCAGGATTTTTGGAATTGCTTTTCTGCTTCCAGAATATAATCTCCTATTCCAATTGTTACCTCCCCGGTTCATGTCAGAAAGTGTATATTGCTGGATGGTGTACCATTTTCAATACTGAAAATCTTCTAAAATGACAGGCTTAAGCAGGACTAATTTAGCCATGCAGGCCTTCTGAGAAAAAAAAAGCCATTTAACAAAAAAAAATAAAAGAATGGTAAATATAACAAGACTTTTTAATTTTATATTCTATCAAATACCAAACAATTTAGAAAATGACACTGTTTTCTGATCAGCCTTAAGTGTTGATTATATAAGAGCTAGACTTCTGTCATCAAGCTGTTTGGTCCTCCTGCAATTGTGAATCTGGATTATTACACTCAGAAGTGCGGTTCACTTTTCAGCTCAGAGAAGAGGACAGGTGACTGTGCCATAGCTGTGGCTACAGCTGTTGGACTAAGACTTTTCAATGGCCTAGTCTTCTGTGATAATTTCCATCTGTGAAACAGCAGTTGATGCGGTCACCTTGCTAAGAGATGTGTGTGAATTGTATTGCTAGCTTTTGAGGCCTTCCACCTTTCTTAGGGACAGGGCACTCTTGACTGAAGGCCCAGTGATATGGCTGATATTAATTATTTGGTTTTAGTAATTAGGATTGTAGATGGAACCTTTTGAATATATCTTAGTGCTCTGATTTTGGTTTCCTGCACATCTTGCTGTGTATGGAACCATAGCATGTGACTGTCCTGTATGGAACCATAGCATGTGACTGTCCTGACACTGCTTCCTGCTTATGCTTCAGTTGTACTGCAGAGACACATCTCCACTGCTGAAATGCCACACAGTGCCTCCACCCCAGCCATTAATTTGTAATTTATACTGAAAGGGGCCAAGGTGGAAAATTAGAGTGTCCATAAAACATTACTGTGAATGGCAGCTTACACTCCCACTAGCATTTTTGGCTGTAGCATAGGTTCATTGCTGTCTTTAGCATAATAGTCCTGGAGGGCTGCAGAACAAAATATATTCTCTTTTACCTTAGAGAAGGCTACAGTATTGTCCATTATCGATTTAACTGTGTAGATAACTTTACCCTTTTCTCCAGCTCATTCCTTGAATAATTTTCTCTGACTCATTTTTCTGCTTCTGAAGTGCATGCTTGATTTCTATCTGATAGCTCCCTTCCCACCGTTCTTTTCCCAAGTTTTTAAGAATTGATTAGGCAATGTGCTGTGTAAGTCTGCTAATTAGCTTTTTATGGTATTTCTACCCGTATTCATATCTTGAGAACTTAAGCTACCATAAGGTCCAAAGGGTTAATTGTCCTGGATGAAAGCATGTTAAAAAGAATATTATCTATCTAAAGTCATGCCTTATAGTCCAGCAGGCATTTCACAGACGTCCAGCCATTTATTGCAGTGTCTGCTAGAGGCACCAAAAATAAGATAATTAACAGTATTGAGAGGGGATTCCTATACTGATGTTGGTGAGACAGGGGTGTGAATCTGGAGAACCCATGTTAATCCCAACTTTGTTTTGGCTAACGCAATGTATGATCCTTAGCTGGTCACTTAAGCTTTTTCTGTTCAGCCATTTCTAGATGTTGTTCAGTATGCATTTTAAACTTCATTGAGGTTTCTGAAATATTTTCAATGTTATGGGCTCTAGTATGTTTGATGTGCTGTTTCTATTTCTTGCTACCCTTTTCCGTAAGGGTTTTTGGAGTGAGACTAGGAGTGTATTTCCACTTACCCACCCACTTGTAAAGTTGTTCTTTGAAGAAGGTTAGGGAGCTCCTATGATACTGAGGACAGTATTTCCCAGAGAAGAGGAGTTATTTGGGATAACTATCTCCCCCACCAGCAACTTCTTGTTATATGACAATGAATATTTGGGTATCTTGTGTGGGTGCTCGAATTGTTACAAGTTTTGTGAGCATGTAGGATGTCATGCATGATAGGGTTGTTTGAAGTCTTATAGGTTAGGCAGAGGTCAACCTGTAGGAGTCTGTATGAGATAAAAGAGAGAGAGAGAGAGTCAGAAAACCTTAATGCATTCCACATAGGTATTTGAACTCGTGTCCTATAATTTCTTGATAAGAAAATGTTGGGGTCTTTCCAACTGGGTCATGTGTTTAACCAAGTACACACTGAAGGGGGCTGGAAGGATTAGAGAGGAATGCTAACATTCTTTAACCTGGAAGATAACCTCGTTGATTACCACAAGTTTAAGTTGAAGGATTTTCTGACAACATACATGGTGATTGAATGAGAGTTCATTGTCTACAACAGGACCAGGTCCCTAAAACTGTATTGATTTTGAGAGGAATGTCATTAACATGGTAGGTGCATGACTATTCATGTTTTCTAAAAAACATGTAATTACACTTTATAGTATTTAGTGTTAGCTCATAGTCCTTAGTATCATTTGTTTGTTCCATCCTGGAGGGTCTGGGAGTCTTCGGGACAGCTTGTGATAATTCCAAGTTTGCAATCATTATCAAATTTGGTCAGCCAAAGACCTCTGATATCATCTTTGACTTCAGAGGAATTAATAGCAAATACGAGTGGGCCTAGTACTGAATTATACCTCTCAAATTCTTAGCACACCGATTCTGAACAAAGCCAAAAATAATGGGGACAGAGGCCCAAAGATCAGGGACAGATTCTGTAAATATTGCTGTTATAAATTTCAAATTTAGTAAGAATGAAAGGTGCATTAATAAGACGGCTATGAAGTATATAACTCAAATGTTTGTCATTATTTAGTGACTTTGTTCTCAATAATTTGCCAGAAAACCAGATTTAACTGTCCAAACACATGAGACAAAAGTATGGGTATTCATTAAAATTCTTTACATTTTGGAGGGGTATGTACTTAACCCTGGGGACATCACTGATATCTGACCTTTTTGAGGAGAGAGTTCCAGCACAAGACGAATCACTTCAAATCCAAAAACATCCAAGAAAAAAGAGCAAAAGGAAGGAAAAAGTCAACTTTCAGGATGTATAAAAATCCATTTAATAATCCATACGTTCTGGTACCTCGGCAGTTCGCCTTCAGTGGAACAATTTCAAATACATTACATCCCCCATATATAGTGACATCATTTAATTAATCACAATCAATTAACCTTCAAATGCATTTTCTTAAAGCTCAAACACATGAAATATCAATGAAACAAATACCACATACTTCAAATGAATGTTTTAGACTAATGAAATTAGTAAACTTTGTGCTGAAAAACACATTAATTATGCATATACTATAAATGTAATATTGTGCTCTATACTACTATTATATCAATCTATCATTTATACATTAAATATACAATGTTGAATGCATATAAAGCACAATTATAAATACTAGCAACATTATAAATATTACTATGGCCTACGGTGATAATAAATATGACAAAAGAGAAAAACAAGTAATAAGAAAATGCATTTGAAGGTTAATTAATTGTGATTAATTAAATGATGTCACTATATATGGGGGATGTAATGTATTTGAAATTGTTCCACTGAAGGCGTACTGCCGAGGTACCAGAACATATGGATTATTAAATGGATTTTTATACATCCTGAAAGTTGACTTTTTCCTTCCTTTTGCTCTTTTTTCTAGGATGTTTTTGGATTTGAGGAGAGAGTTCCACCAACCCATTTTTGATAGTTTCTGTCCATGAGCCAATTTGCTATCCAGTGGGTTAACTAGGGGGTTACATTTAGCCTAATTAGTCCTTATAAAATGCCCAAGTGTAGATTGTTGTCAAAAGCTTTGCCAGGTCTTGAGGTAGCTGAGAGCTAGCTGGCTGTCACCAGTTTCTTTGCATAGTATGGTGAGAAGTGTATGTGTGTGTCCTACTATGGAGATACCTATGATGAGGACATTTCCGTGTGCATTGGCTGGTCCAGGAAACTTTAAGGGCTCAGATGTTCCAGCCTGGTAACCCCGCTTTGTATTTAATGTGCTGGATGGTGTCAACTGTGTAGCAGGTTGAGTGCCTTTGCACTGTCAATGACTTTGTGTGCCAGGCTTATGCCCTGGAGGTTTTTCAGGCTTAGGAAGGAATTTCTCAAGTGCTTCACCATAAGAAGGTTTATCATTTGGTGAATGGCATGGAAGTGAGAGGTGGGTGTGGGTACTGACAACCTAGTTGGGAAAGGCTATGCATTTTGGTGACAGGTTTGCCTCCAGTTTTAATAGGTATTTATACCCCTAGCTTGTAGGTTTAGCATGAAATGGAGGCAGTTTATGCACTGTCTCAGGGCACGTAGGGCAAATGAGCTGACAAAAAATGGCATAAGGTCAGACACGAGTCTCTGGTTATCAGGTGTATATTAAGGTAACTAGAGAGCTTGGTCAGAGTCATAGCTGGGGTTTTTTGGTACCCTGGACTGTGGTCTCATTTGGTACACCCCCACAACCACTGCAGTACCTTGACCTCTGTTCTTTCTGTTGTCAGATGATCAGCATAACTGGACTGCTTACATTAATGGAAGCACTTTAGAATTAAAAAAACTCACACTGTAAGCACTCATTATAATGAGGGCACTACCTTGGCATTGCCCTATCCCAGTCAGAAACCAAACAACATCTTTCGGAAGGATCCTCAGGTGCACATGTGTTAAATTGGAGGGCATGCTCATGGCATACATGCTTCTTTAACTCATTTCCTTATGAATGGAATGGGTGCAAGTCACCAACTGCTAAAACATTGTACTCATACAGAAAACAAGTCTATTTTGTTATGTCAGATAAAAAAATAATTTGACAGTTTTGCCCCCCTTTACAGGCTGGCACCTAAGGCAGCTGCCTTCTTCATCCCTCTTTTCCTGCTAGTCTGAATTCTTTCTGTTCTGTTACCAAGTAGGAAATAAGTATTTGTACAGTAGGTTCTGCAGATGCTGTTAATGTACCAAGCAGAGGAACTTGAGAGTGAATGGAATAATTAGCAGAGGGATTGCTGATATATCCTCTTAGCTGGATACTACAAGATTAAATCTAAAAATGCGTCTGCAGAGGGCTCGTAGTAAGTTGGTTTAACAGGACTAATTAGTGTAAGTCTGGATCCTGTTTTGTCTTGATGAGGGGAGTGTGGACATTATGTTTTGAAGTAGGGCACACTGGGTAAAGCAGAGGTTTTCTCCTTGCTAGGAGAAGAATGCAGCTTTGTGCAGCAAGATGCCCCCGGGCTAGGCTAAGGTAGGGAATGACAAATCGCATAACTATAGGAGGAGATCACTGTTTGATATATATGCGGATAGTTCTGAGGATTACAGAGGCCGTAGTCAGGTTTAAACTAATGATTTGTGACTATATAGTGGAGTTTGACCCACTGCTTCACAGCTCAGTGTAGGCTAGACAAAGAGAGCTCAGCAATGAGCAACACAAAGTAATTTAAATCGTTGCAACAGAGTTTGCCAGACAAACAACTATATTTCTTTATAATCCAGGTTGTATTTCTCACAGAAAATGATTGTGAGTGTTCCTAAGAAAAAAGCTTCCCAGCAAAAGTACCATAAGTATGCAGGCAAACAAACAATCTGCTAAATCAAGAGCTCCAAAATGTGAAATGACTTTTCACTTGCCTGCTGTAGAAGGGTTCAGTAATACCTCACAGTTGTTCAGATTTTTGCACAATGTCCAGATTTTTGACTCATGTTTTAAGTCTGTTCCTCATCAAATTTATGGCTTTCTAGCAAATCAATGAGGATTGAAGTCACTAAATAATGACATACATTTCAGTTTCAGACTTCACATCTTTTATAAAATACATGCTAACACAAATCTTTTTATTCTAACAGCTGTCTAAGTTTATAAGAGCAATATTTAAAGTCTGTCCCTATTTTTGGACCTTTGACCCCCATTGTTTTAGACTTTGTCCAGATTTCTTGCACTAAGAGGTTGAGAGCTAGAAGGTCAAGTTCAGTGAAAACCAAGCCTAAGCTGGAGTGCTGTTGCATATCTCAGTGTAGTCTAGACAGATGGATGCAGAGTGGTGCTAGCAGCAGAGAGGCTAAAAGAGCGACTGCTAACCTGATAAGTGTTTTTTCCTGCTACTACCTGGGTGACTGTCTGATCTAGCTAAACTGCAAATATTTCTGCTTCTTGAACTGTTTTAAACTGTCTAAAGTTGTTTTTGCACCTGCACTTTTAAAGTTTGTCCTGTTTGTTGCATTTACTTGTTGAGGCTACACACTCAAGTGCGCTAGCCTGTGTTACATATTTATTGCAATTTCCTGCTGTTTGTTGCAAAAAAGAAAAAAAAAAAGTTATCCTTGTTTCCCATCTTTCCTGACCTAGAGTAGTCCAAATACAGGCTTTGCTGTACTTTGGACTTTTGGAAAGTTCCTGTGTTGCCATTTCCTTTCTTGGATAGAGGGAGGCTTCTTTGTTCACCAGTGGCAGTGGGGAGCTTGGAGCAGCCTATCTGTCCCTGGAGGAGTGTTCCCAGCACAGGAATCTGGTAGTCTGTTGGCTGTTTTGGGCCAATTTCTAGCTCTTTCAAGTCCGCCTGTATAAAACCCGCTGTAGCGTGGCTTTGCGTGATTTTGTGCATAGCGCAGCATCGAGCAGCATCACTTATTTGGGTTTGAGCCTTGGAACTGATCTAGTTCTCATAATAAACACCCTATTCCTACGCTAAAGCCTAGCACTTGCTCACTAAAGCAATTATATAAGTCAGCACTAAAAAATTAAAAGCACTACACCCTCACAAACTCCCCTTGAGTAACTTGTTCCCCATGGCCCTTTTTTTTCAATTATAAAAGAATTCCCAATACTATTCTAGCATGTCCAAAGGTCAGTTGTCAATCTCCTCTCTGGTCCAGCTGGTGAACCTGGGAATCTTGAGGCAGTGTTACAACTGCCGAATGTACACAGACAACCCTCTCCTCCTCCCAACAAATTCCAACACATGTGAGAGATGCAACCATATAGCCAAACTGGAGGCTAAGCTCTCTCAACTCAGTACTGGCGTAACCAGTCAGGAGGAGAAGGAAACCACACTCACTACAATTCCAGTCTCACATAGACCTACCACGACAGCAAACCAAACACATAAACACACAAAAACATACTTGGAGGCTCTAAATAAAAATCTGCCTAAGCAGCAGAGACCTCCAAAGCAGACACCCAAGCAACCGCTACCCCAAAACAAAACACATGCAACACATAGCTCACAAAGCCAGTGTGCCGAACAGTCACAGCCCTTAAGGCTAAACAACACACCTGATACACTTGTAATAGGTGACTCTATCATCAGGCACACTGACGTCCCGCTCACCAGGCTGAACAAGGAGAAGGTCACGGTGAGCTGCCTATCGGGTGCTAGGGTCCGCCACATAACACATGCACTCAGGTCACTCCAAGGCAAGTACAAATATGACTCAGTCATTGTCCATGCTGGTGTGAATGACCTGAGACATACCTCCCTGGACTACATGAAAAGAGACATAGAGGAGCTCTCTGAGCATGTAGCCCAGGCCGATATGACCCTGACTTTGAGTAGCATCTTACCCTCACCAAGAATGATGCCACAGTATGAAGACAAGATTATTAATTTCAACAATTGGCTTAAGTATTGGTGTCATTCAAAGGGGATCCAATGCCTGTCAGCCTGGGATGACATGCTCGACAAGCCACGATGCTTCGCTAGGGACGGCTTGCACCTGTCACCCCTGGGCTTTCGGATATTGGCAAAGGCTCTTGCTACCCCACATAGTGCCTTTTTTAGGCAAGGCTCAAAAGACAAACCCACCTCCATAGGTATCACAAGGGATAAGAAACTAAGAATAACGCTACTCAACGCCAGAAGTCTAAACCTCAAGATGCACGCACTCGAAACTCTCCTTAGCATGGAGAACATTGATATCTGTGCAGTAACAGAAACCTGGTTCAAGGCTCTTGAGAGCACCCCAGCACTACCAGGTTATACCTCATACCATGCTTTTCGGCCCCAAAACTTGGACCGAACCACAAAAGGAGGGGGAGTATCAATATTCGTCAAAGATACCCACACCTCCAGGTTGGTGGCACAGCACGAAGCATCAGAGACTATCCATGTGCAACTAACAGTGGGTAAAACTGCCTTCCAGTTTATAGCCTGCTACAGACCACCCTCCCAAACCCAGGAACCCCACTCGGCCTTCCTGAGAACACTGGAAAATATGAAGGTCTCTCCAAACACCATTATATTGGGTGACTTCAACTACCCAACCATAGACTGGGAGCATTACTCTAGCTCCAACACCCTAGCCCAAAGGTTCTTAGAATTTATAAACTCAAATGCTATGGAACAACTTGTTACCACTCCCACAAGAGGGGAAAACATACTGGACCTGATCATCACCAACATGGGGACTCTATGCTCCAGACCAGAAGTGTATCCTCACTGGTAAGATCAGACCATAAACTAATCTCACTGGATATTCACATCCCGACCCCACCCCATGCCCAGAAAACCTCAGTGAAAAACTTCTTAAAAGCAAATTTCACACTCCTCAAAACCGAGGTGGAATCCTTCAAAGACCCCGGGCCTGTGGATAATACAGCCCAGACCACAAAATCCTTTATAAACGCATTCTATGAACACCTTCAGGAATGCATGGATCATGCAATCCCAAATAAAACCAAGACCCAATCCTCCAAAGGCAGACGTCCTGTCTGGTGGACCCCAGCCATAAACAAACTATACAATAGAAGGAGGAAGCTACTACATGTCAGAGCAAAATCCCAAAAAGGGAAGGCATCTCTGATCAGTATTAGCAAAAAACTACGGGCACTCATAAAATCGTCTAAGGCCAGCTTCGAGAGAAAATTGCACAGGACACTAAGGATAATCACAAGGCTTTCTTTAGTTATGTTAGGAACCTGGGTGGGAATTCCCAGATATGCTCAGAATTAGTCCAAAATGACAAAAAATACACCGAACCCACAGACATTGCCAACATCCTAGCTGACAGGTTCAGCACAAACTTATTCTCCCCTCCCCACCAAAAGGGCTAATATCTATCCCAGCAGAGTGCTGCCCCCCTGACATCTCAGATGCTCAGGTAAGAGCTGCCCTCTCCAAAGCAAGAAACACAGCATCAATGGGACCAGACGGTGTCCCGGGCTGCGCCCTACATGAACTCCAAGAAGAGCTAAACCCAAACCTAAAACTACTGTTCAATCTCAGCCTTACTACAGGATATGTACCCAAAGAGTGGTGTACAGCAACAGTGGTCCCTCTCCACAAAGGTGGTGCCTCAACGGATCCTGGAAACTATCGCCCCATAAGTCTCACTAGCTTGGTCTGCAAAGCTATGGAAAGGATCATCATGGACTTTATAAATAAAGATATTGGGGACCTACAGACACTGGATCCTACCCATTTCGGCTTTGTTAAGGGCAGATCCTGCCTCTTAAACCTGGTCGATTTCTTTGAAACAGTCACCAAGGCCATTGACAAGGGGAAGGTGGTCCACACAGCCTACCTGGACCTCGCAAAAGCCTTCGATACAATACCCCACTCGGGCATTATAGATAAGCTCACCAGCTTAAATATAAACCCCTATGTCACTAGATGGGTTGCAAACTGGCTCAAGGACAGAACCCACATGGTTAGAATAGCTGGAGCCATGTCAGACTCCAAACCAGTTACAAGTGGCGTCCCACAAGGCTCAGTCTTGGGACCTCTCTTGCTCGGTATATATTTCTCGGAGGTACAGGCCAACATGGAAGGACTGTGGCTGACCAAGTTCGCAGATGACTGCAAATTGGGCGCCATAACAGACTCTCCAGCCAACACAAGCATCCTCCAAAAGGGCCTCATAGAAACAGACAACTGGTGCCAGAGCCATGGCCTCAAGCTAAACGCCAAAAAGTGTATAGTCATCCCCTTTGGCAAAAACAAAGTGCCCACAAATTACCACATAGGTGGTAATCCATTAAGTACAGAAGAAGTAATTAGGGACCTGGGGACCCAAGTTGATAGCAATCTCTCATTTAACAACCACGTGGCCAAAGTGGTTAGAAAAACATTTTATATAGCCCACCTAATCATGAAGGGATTCACATCTAGATCAGGGGAGGTCATCGTGCCTCTTTACTCATCCCTCATCAGACCCATAATTGAGTACAATGCCCCTTTTGGGATGTACCTTACCAGACACCTGCAGCAACTGGAAAGACCCCAAAAGTACCTCACCAAGAGGATCAAGGGGCTGAAACAGATGCCGTATGCTGCCCGGTTAAAGAAACTCCAGCTCTACTCAGTGGCATACCACCTGCTCAGAGGTGATCTGTGCCTGACGTATAAAGCCATGTCCAACCCAGAATTAATGGACATGCTGCACCTCAGAAAATCCAAATCCCATCGAGCTACGCGCTCGAGGGACTTAAACCTCTGCACTGAAATAAATAGGACATGCTGGAGGGACAGATTCATAACCCAGAGGCTCCCTTCACTCTGGAATAAAATCCCAGTCCAGGTTAGGCAGAGTCCCTCATTGACTCTCTTCAAGAGGAATCTTGATGAGTGGATGGGAGATCGTAGGTTTACCCCGGGTATCACTTCTGTGTCACTGTTAGACAGAGGCACAGTATACTAACCTCGAAAAAGGGCATAGCAAAATTAATTTAAAATGGGTGGCGAAAGCCATACATACTCTGGCTAGGCTTATAAATGCCCTAGGGCAGATAGCCTAGTATGAACCTATGAACCTATGATTGTAGAACACTTCGGGAAATACAAAGGTTTGAAGTCTAATTAACCCTTTCCAGTCCATTTCAGGCTGCTACATGCATCAATTGTGAGATCAGTGAATTTTTTCTTCTTTTTTTCAAATAATTTTTTAATGAATATTTTCTCATATAAAATACAATTAGAGAGATAAACAAGATGTAACTGTGGTACAGTTGAATGTTACAGAATGTTTAACATGCGGAAGTTATTCAATAGATAATGCACACTTTGCTAAATAACATACAAAATAGCTTGGAATACAGTATTGGATAAACACAAGGAAATGGTTATGTTGTATGTTAGTCATGGTAGTATTATTTTAACATTTCACTTGCACATTATAGTGACAAATGAGAGCATATTTAGAAGTATAACACCAACCTACACAAAGAAATTAATCTATTCTACTAAACCTTATGTACATATTTACAAAAAATTGTCGCCTTTGATAATGCTGTTACTACTCCCAACTAAGATATGTGTTTACTGTCTTTGTTTTATTAGCATTTGTCTTAAAATTTATGATAATATATCAATTGATGTTTTGCAATAATTCTGATAATATGTTTGGTTCTTCTGATTTTTTGTATAAAGTTTCTTAGCCAGTATATATGTTTTTTGATGAGATCAGTGACTTAATCACACTATTGTCTCTACCCAAATGGTTTGTACAGCTTTTTATGACATTTAAATGGATAATAGCACTTCTTCATACTGGATGGGAGCACCTGTTGACACGATGAATGTAAGATTCCATTGTCCTGAAGTATCTAGTTACTGTAGTGGTCACTTAGTAGGTGATACAGGTAATGTTACTTGAAACAGACCATGACTGGACCATCTTTTAAACCAGCTACTGTAGAAAAGGCCATCTGTAAAATTGCATCAACAACTTGCTGCTTATTCGCATACCCCTTAAGAAATTAATATTTATTATTTATTTATTTACATTTGTTTACCGGGTAATGTCCGACTGGACAAAATGCCCTTTTTCATCGGAGACCTGGGGAAAAAAGCTCCAGAAGCATAGTTATACAAAATCATTTATCAGAAAAAATGGCATCAAATGAAGTTACAAATCGCACAGAGATGCAGATAGTTGTTAATAAAACAATAAAAGCAATGATACATTATATTCAATTAACAATTTACAATATTTTGTAAATTCAAATGAGTGGAGGGAGTGCCCTCATCCAAAGGTTATGAGAGCTGCAGCCAGAGTAATAGAATGGGGAAGGGATGTAGGTTAGTCTGGAAGAGAGCAAGGGCATAGCCAGTGGGATAGGAGATGTTGTCTTGGTGCCTGATTAAAGTTATGAGTATGATCAATGGATAGAATTTGTTGTGGAAGAGAGTTCCAGATTTTTGCAATTTTGTAGCAGTATAAGGAGTGTCACCATGTGAGTTGTGAGATTTATTTACTTTAAGTAGGACTTTGTCAGCTCACCTAAGAGAATTAAGGTTGTTATAGGATTGAACAAGGTTAGTTAGAGCCAGGCATTGATCAGGTTTATGCATCACTGTGTGGGCGATTAATAGTTGGTTTACTGTGAGTAAGTTTGGGAGTTCTAACCAATTTAGTTGTTGAAGGGCAGTACAGTGATATGCTTTTTGGGGGTAGGTTAGATGCAAATTTGGCTATCTTGTTATAACAGGATTCAAGGTTGTTCATTTCTGTTTTGCGGAGGTTTGTGAATATTTGAGAACAATAGAGCAGAGAAGATAATAGATGGGTTCTTGCTGTTGCCTGTCTAGCATGGTCTGTAAGATAGGATTTTGCTCTATAGAGTGTACCGAGTTTTATATGGACTTTAATTGTCTGTGCTATATGTTTGTCAAATTTCAATGCATTACCTATGGTAACCCCGAGAAGTTTAGTGTGTTCAACAGGTTCTATTTTTGTGCTGTTGGAAGAAAAAATAGAAAGAGGTGGATTATTAGTTAGTAAGGAAGGATTTGAAAAGACCATGAGCTTAGTTTTATTGGGATTTAGTATAAGTTGATGGGCTTCTAGATATTTTTCAGTGTTGGTAAGGGCAGTCTGAGTTTTTTCTTGAAGTGCTTTGATTGTTGGTGCAGAGCAGATGAGCAAGGAGTCATCTGCATATTGTATAATGTTCGTGGGACTAGTGGCTGTTTTAAGGTCATTGTTAAAAATGGTAAAGAGTAGCAGCCCTAGAATCGATCCTTGGGGGAAACCTACAGAGATGGGAAGGTGGGGGGACAGTTTATTATCCCATAAGTTAGCTTGTTGCCTGTTTGAGAGGTAGCTGTAGAACCAGTTTAGGGCTTCAGGTCAGAGGTTGTAACTGGCAAGTTTATTTAAGAGGATTTGATGTGATACAGTGTCAAAGGCTTTTGACATGTCAAGAAAGGTAGCAGGGGCAAGTTGGTTGTTGTTTTTGAGGTGATTAATAGAGTTGGTAAAACTAATGAGAACTGTACTAGTACTGTGTCTTGGTCGAAAACCATGCTGTGTAATAGATAAAAGGTTATTTTTTTGGAAGTAGTCAGTTATTTGTTTGTGGACACACTTTTCTAAGATTTTAGCTAGGGCTGAGAGTATGGCTATAGGTCTGTAATTAGATATGTCTTTAGAGGGGCCTCCTCTATGCAGTGGAATGATATGGGACATTTTCAATAGGGCAGGTACATATTGTTAAGCAATAGAGAAGTTAATTAGAATCTATATGGGGTAGGCAATAGATGTGGCAGCTAATTTCAGAAAGTCAAGTGGTAGTTGATCAGTGGCGAGGGTACACTGTTTTACTTTAGATAGTAAGCCTTGTATGTAGTTTGTTTGAATGGGTTCAAGTTTAAGGTAGGTATGTGGCAGATCATACAGAGTGGGTACGGACAGGGGTGCGGTAGAAGTGTTGTGTAATAGGGAGGTTATTGAGGTAATAAAGTGGGAATTAAATTGGGATGCTATAGGTTATATAATATTTTTGGTTGTAGGGAGTGGGGTAGTGGGTTTCCATGAATTTAGAAGGAGGTTGACTAATTGCTAAATCTTTGTGGATTTGTTTGATATTTTAGTTGACAAGTTGGAAAGTAAGTTTTTTTTGTCTAGTTTGATTTCTTAGCTTGGTTTCTAAGTTGTTGTAAGGTGATGAGATTAGCCTGACTTTTGTTAGAGAAATAGAGGGACCACATTTTGTCTCTTTGTCTGAGTAATTGTCTTGTTTCTTTTGCTAGCCATGGGAGTTTTCTGGTTTTAGTGAGAATTGTTCTGAGTGGGGCAAGCTTATTTAAGGTTAGCAGGAAAATGTCATTAAAGTATTGAACTGCCTGATCCAGATATAAGGTTTTTAGGGGTACCTAGTTTTGTTGTTTTAAGAGAGTCTGGAAGATGGATAGGGAAAATTGTTTTTTTATTTCCAGTGTAGTGATAAGTGATATTACTACAATTATTTGAGTTTTTTCTTATTAGGTATACTGGGAAGTGATCACTTAAAGTCAGCCTCATAGTTGATGTTAGTTTTATTTGTCACAATCCAATCAAGGGTGGAATGTCTGTTTGTATGCTTGTCTGTGCGTGTAGGGTGATGTATATCTTGACGGAAAATATACAGGTTTATAAAATTTGTTGTTGTCTTGGAGGAGCAGGAGAGACAGTCTAGGCTAAACTCACCAAGTATTGCTGCTTCATGGTTAAAATTAGATGAAGCCCATTCAAGTATATTTTCAATATTTTGTAGATTGTTTACAGGAGGGAAATAGATATAATAGCTATGATAGCAATTGATTTGTGTTGATTTATATCGAGCCTGGCAGCTAAAATTTCAGAGTTAGGGAGGTTTGGTGGGATTGAGTTAAGTTGAACTACTTTGAGATTATCGTTGTATATGATGGCAATGCCCCCACACATTTAGCTAATCATTTCTTTCTAATGATGCTATATCTGTCAAAGAGAATTTCTTCAGATTTTATATGGGATTTGAGCCATGCTTCCATTACAGTAGCTATATCTGGGGTATAAAGGGCCATGGCTGCATGGAATTCGTCTACTTTACATAGTTAGGAGGCTTCTAAGTTTGAAATTTATAAAGAGAGGTTCTGAAGTATTTTTTTAGCAGTGTGGTAGATGCAGGGGGGTGGTAGTAGCTGTGATTGGAGGAGGGAGTTGATTAGGGAAAGTAGTAAAAGCAGGGCCTGGGTTGGGATGGATGTCGGAATGAAGTTTAATCTGAGTAAGGTAGTACAGGATAAGAAATCTTATTTTGGAGATTAATTTGTGTATATAAAATTTATTTGCAGGGCCGTCTGCTCAAAAGTACCTCAGAGAAAAGAATAGCATTTGAGAATGGACAAATAGATGAGGAGAGATGTAAATGGGGGAGTCCCTCTGACAGTGCGCAGAGGGGATGGGTAAAGTGTGAGGGTGGGAATGAATGAGATGATAGGACTGGTAAGAGGACAAATGTGAGGCCAGGGATATTAGGGCTAAAATAAATGTGTGTAAGATGAATACTTTTAAAGAGGGCATGGTTGGTAGTTAGTTTAGAAGAGTGTTGTGGTAGTTGCTGGCATAGGAGTAAAATAATGTAGTAAATCTGTCTATACTAAGAAAGATGTCTGAAGGGTTTTAGTTATACTGTTAAGATAAGTGGATAGAGATGGAAGTTGATGGCTATAGTTAAAAATGTGAACTAGAAACAGGTAATAATGGTAGCAGGATAGACTAGAAATGTAGATGGGAGGAGAGGTAATGCCCTGTAGTATCAGGAGCGAAAGGTAGTAGGTGGTGTTGGGTGTGAGTGCTGAGTTGAAAGTAGGAGGAGGGAAGTCTAACTGAGTTTTAATTGATTAACTGGAGGAGCTTGAGGATTGGCTATTTTAGGAATCGGGTCATGGATGTGGTTTGGATAAGTATAAGTTACAGGATAGTGGGAGTAGGTGGGAATGGGGGTAGGGTAGGCGAGCGGAACGGGGCCCACACCCAGGTCAGGAAATCACCCAAGAAGACAGTCAGATAGAATAGTTTGGATAGCATGGGAAAAGGAGTGAGTACTGGAAATGTTTTTTAACAAAAGAAGAAAAACAATGGCTAAGAGGGAGACAGTAATACAGAGAGTCAGAGGCTGAGAAATTAACCTGTCATGCACAGATATGTCGCAACTGCACTAGGCAATAACTATAAAATGCAGCAGGATGCAGACACAACAGTGTAGTCTAAGAGAGGGGGGAGCGGGGGTACTAGAATTAAATGAGCAGGAGCAAAATAACAGGCATGCGAAATGAAAAAGGCTTGGGGAAGAGTATGATACAGTAGAGAAAGGGTTTATAAAATTAAAGTGGGAAATAGGAGTAATGAAAAGTTTTCTAGGCTGCTGGGTTCCTTGACCCTACAGCAACAACCGCCCAGAGAGTTTAACTGTTAGTGCAAAATCTTTTCAAGTGGTTAAAAACAGCACGCACTTAAAGTGGTTGCTTAATACTTTAGGATGTCTGCAAGATACGATGGACACCACGAAAGAGGTGATTTGAGCTGGTCCTGATACTTAGAGTGGCAATAAGAGAGCCACAGTAGGATATGGTTTGGGGCTATAAAGACAAAAAAATGGCTGGTTAGAAGGTGAAATCAGTAGAAGAGGGAAATAGTATATATAAAGCAATTTTAGTGTAGCAAAACTCTGGTGCTTATAATTCCAACGCTAAGTATGCTCATAACCTACAGAACATTTACAGCTTCTAACATTTTAAGGTATTTGCACAATTGAGAAAGAGTTAGAAGACTCAGATAAAATAAAAATAACATTCAATTTACAGTTGTGTACTTGAATAACACCACTAGCACCGACTACAATGGCTGCAGATAGATTGGCACATTCAGCCGACAGATGTAAGTTGCTTGTTACCAGAGCCAACAAACCGCCAGTATAACATTTAATACAAATAAAGCCGTGTTGTTACACTACAATGGCTTTGCAACCTAGTATCTTTAAGAGTGGCTACAGATAGATGGCTCTACAATTTACAAATTCATTTCCCTTTTCTATCAGAGCCGACAAGTTGCATGTAAAACTTTCATTAAATTAGAAAAAGGTAAAGCCGTGCAGATACACAACAGCAGCTATGCATATGGCTCATTGCAAGATATTTCTACATAAAGAAGTTGCAACTTCTCTCATAAATGAATAAAAAAAAGACTCCTACTTAATTAAACTAAGTGAAATTAGGAAATATAATCAGGCAACTACAAAATCTTAGCCTGGTAACTACAAACATAATATGTTTTATAATTTCCATGTAAACCTTCACCAGTGTTTAACCATTACATGCCAGTGTAATTTCTTTAGATACTGGATAACTTGCTGTGCATTCCAAGAATAATTTTAAATGTGATTAGCATTTATATTTATTTTATTTATTTATTCTATTAATTTACACTTGATTGGGTAAGTCCACCTAGGTCAATGACTTCTTTTCAGGGGATATCTGGAGAACTCCCCCTACTCTTTTCACTATTTTACATCTGCCTGACCTACCACCAACTCAGTTAGATGGGGCATCATTTCAGTGTCTAATTTGAAGGATGGCAGACTCAGGAGTGCAACACCCCAGCACCCCCTTATGCTGCACTACAGTGGCAGTATTGGAAAATTAATCCAGCTACCTGACATTGGAATAGAACCCACAGCCTTCTGCATCAAAGGTGAATGTGCTTACTGCTGAACTACTGAGACAAAAAATATAGTTTTAAATATCTTGCTTGTACTGCCCTCATCACATCCTAGTGCATCAAAATGTTTGCTTGCATATAATTTATCTGCTTTGTCGACTACTACAAATTAATATGTTCTTGACCATGTTGATACTGAACAGCACTGATATTGTGCCTCGGGCTGGGAGTGGCTGAAATAGGCCTTGTACCAGTCCACTTACTAGAGGAACAAATTAATTAAATAAATAAATAGATGGGAATGATATATAGACGAGGCAGTCAGTAACACCTCATTTTTGTGTCATGTTGTTTGGGTTGAGGGTTATTCTTTTTCTATTATCTCCTCTGTAATTAAAAAAAAAATAAATTGAAAGATTGAATCAAAAAAGCAATTAACTGTAATCCTCTCCAGGCAATGAAGCAAAAGGAACTAGAAGCTCAGACATGTCTGAGTTTCAAATTTAAATGTGTGAAATGCTATATCACAGATAGCAGACTCTTTGTGCTGGATGCTTTTAAAAGGTAGTGTGGCACTTGTGAAAGCAAGTCTATAAAAGTTCATTCCTAATCATTACTTTGTAATTTCTTAATAAGTAATCCCTGGTCACGGAGCAGAGATTTTGTTCAGCTCTCCCCTTTATGTATTATGTATTCTGTTATTTATGCATGATAATGGGCCATTGAATGTATAAACTCAGCAATCCAGAAAACTCATTATCAATGTTCTCATATAATACCTCATGCTCTGAATGCTTTATACTGCATTTTTTGTCATTGAATTTGGTACTCCCTTTTGAGACAACCATTGGCACAGATGGGGGTTTGAATCCCACTCTCCCAATCAACTAGTGAGGAACATTGGCACTCACTGCCATTAAATATGAAGAAAAGTTCCTAGTTGGCACCAGAGGGATGGTCTCTAGACTCTCAACACTGGTACCAAGCACATTAAAGTAAAAGAAAGTCTAACTCAATAATCAATTCACAAAATTCAACCCAGCTTCAAGAACATAAAAAGAATATGCAGTGCAGTCCTATATTAGGCACTTTCAACATTAACTCCCAGTTTAGACTGCATACAAGCGACCTTCATAGCTGAGTCTTTGCTCTAGTATCCCTGGCTTCTTTTTCACCATTTTGTCTACGAACCATAATGCCTTCCAGTACCCCTTACCTATGGTAACTGTCTTCTATACAAGTTATTATTCACACACATACACACACACACACACACACACACACACACACACACACACACACGCACACACAATTTCCATGAAAAGCTGGCAGAATTCCCCAGTTCCCCACAGCTTTCCTCCCGAAACAGTATTATTGCCACCGCACTGGATGGTCAGGGCCTCCAGTTACCTGCTGCTCGTAATTAACCCAAATATGAAATTTCACGCATTAAAATATTCACAAGTAGTAGGCCACATGATCTAGCTAAGTTGAGCTAGGAGGCACAGTTTGTTAAGCTACAGTGGTAAATGTTAACTCTTCCCTCAGGTAATAAATATCAGTAATACGTATATACTAAAAAGACCAGCCACAGTAGCTTAAAAGTGAATAAACAAACTTTTCTTAAGCAATAAGGCAAACCGTATACTTACAAGTTAAATATGCAGAAACATGAGAATGTGCATATGAAATATCAAAATAACAATTAGTTAAACAGGCAGAAATATTTAAAGCAAACCTCTATCTAAACTGGATAACTAAATCTAACTACCTCTAGTTTAAAGAACAGTGAACCCTTTCTATTGTAAGATCCTAGAAGACAATAGACAAAAACTGAATACACCAAACTTACAGGAAAGTGGGCACCTCATTATCTTTCAAGCAAAGAAGAGACGGAACAAAGAGCAATCTTAACTATTTATAAATTCATGTTCTTCATTCCTGTTCCCAACAAGACATTGTATAATGGACATGCATCCAGTCGGACTATCCCGGTCAACAAATGTAAAATAAAATAAATAATTTCCTTTTTCAGGGAAAAAAAAACATTACATTATCTTGTTTTGGCAGTTATCTTTTTCACAACAATAATAACTAGACCAGTTCTTCCATCTGTAGGGGACAAGTACTTAATTACATCCGCTCAGAAGCAATAAAAAACACCAGTACTTATATACAAGTGTCTGCATTTTAATGGCTGCTTTCTTTTGACATTTCTAGTGTGCTACTACTTTGAAGTGGACTGTGATTACATTCTATGTTCTGCTAGCACAGGAGATGCAAGAAGTTATATTTTTACATTTCAGATAGCAGATTCATGCATTCCATTTCATTCATCTCCTTTTACATTTAAAGTAGGTTATAAAGTTACACTTATTACGCACCAAAGGTGTTATTAGTAGGAAATGAGAAAAAAATCATAACATTTTAAAATCAGTTTTCCTTAGCTTGGTGTCACCCTAGCATCACATGCATTTTCTGCTGTCTAGTTTGAGTTTGCTGCACATAGCATCTTAGTAGTAAAAAAAAAATACAGTGATCCATCAGCCTCATTTATAGCCTTACAATATAACACAGTAAATATGTGTGGTCATTCTTGACCACTTTTCCCCCCTCTTTCTTGGAGCAGAGACTGCAGCACAAATGCCTTGACATCTCTGTATGGTAGCTTGCAGAACTCCAAATGGAAGCACATCCTTACTTGTTATAAGTGTTTATCCTTTTATATTTCATTCATTTGTTCTTTGATTACTTGCCTAGTCCAATTCTATGTCATGGGGTGTGGCTGGGAACTATCCTGACATTTAGCAGGCACTATGCAGAAAGAAACTAATCCTGGAGGGACACATGTCCATCACAGGATGCATGTAAACACTCATGGACACACACATATACACACACACACACACACACACACACACACACACACACACACACACACACACACACACACACACACACACACACACACACACATATCATGACACATATTGTGGGTTTAGAGGATTCATCCTGTTGTGACTCTGAACAGAAGGCACTTCATCCAAGAACCAGACTACAGAACCAGGCTTCTAAGGTAGTAACGCTGACCTCTGTGCCCTGTCTCCCTCCCCTTACTAACACTCATTAATTCTTTATAACTGAATTTTCTTACTTTTCTTCATTATTGTAATTTTATTTTACACGCCCTTGAGAATTTTGATAAACAGCGCATGTTATATCAAAAGCTAAGCTTTCATGAAGAGTCTTTTTTTGTAACTGTTCTGCAGGGTCTAACTGAAGAAGACTGTCAGGGACTTGGAATGCAATGTTCAGCTTCCAGACATCGGTCCTGCATCAGAAGATGGTAAGGTTATTCCCTGTTGTACTTCTATCCTCCCATTCATCAAGGACCAGGAATGAGGGTCTCAGAATCTCAACAAGCATTTCAGCAGTGACCATGCAATCACCCCAGTAGGCTGTGTTCCTAGCAATATGGATTCACGCTGATTGGACAGGGGAGAGGATGAACAGATAGCATGGTGAGCAGTCAAGAATAAATTACACTTGAAGCTGCTATGTAGTAGAGAAAAATAGGAGCTTTTGTCAATCAATGCAAAAATAAAGCAAAAAAGTATTGCATTACAGTGGCTAGTGGCAAGCAGTGAAGGTTATTTTGTAGAGTATGACATTGCAGTATACCCCTGTTGATGGGTATGTTAATGTTTGATTTCATATACAGTGAGGATACATTTTTTATAGAAAAATGCAAGCTGGTTACAAAAAGCATTCTGTACTTTGAAGTAATGATGTCTTATGCAGAGTTAGTAGCTATTCCAGAAGGTTATTGTTAAAACCACCCCCTCCCCCCATAACCAGATGTGGACACACTTTGAGCTAAGCATTTAAATATGGTTTTATTTTTCATGTGTTTATTGTGTGGACATGCAAGCAAAATCTTCTTTATACTTCAGTTTATGGTATGTGCTGCTTGGAACCCTATAAGTGTAGTGTGGCAATGTATAAGACATTAAAAATCCTTTTTCTGATGTTTTCTTACTCTTAAATCCCTTCACACTAAATCATTGTATCTTATCACTGTGTCCTCTAGCTGTCCTCTGACCAGCAGTTACCTA
Organism: Protopterus annectens; assembly: GCF_019279795.1. Classification (NCBI taxonomy): domain Eukaryota; kingdom Metazoa; phylum Chordata; order Ceratodontiformes; family Protopteridae; genus Protopterus; species Protopterus annectens. Next base: position 183,814,691 of record NC_056746.1, on the reverse strand, counting down.
TTTCCTTGTCTCTCCTGTTAGCCCACATGTCCAGCTTGACCTTAAGGCTAGAGCTACTCATGAAGAGAAGAGACAACCCAAAGTGGAAACCTCATGATGACTGGCTGGAAAGTGACATGAGACAGTCTTTGATGCAGTGCCACACATGATACCTGTTGTGGATATTTCGGTAATGTCCCCTCTCCTTTTACTGGTTTGCAGCTGTATCACTGTCTGGAATGCTGGGCTGATTTGGAAGATGATTTTCAAGTCACTCCTCCTCCCCCCTAGCTAAAGTACATTGCAGTACTTCCATACTGGCTAACATAGCGTGAGCTCTACCACACAATCATCTAAGTGGCACACGTGCAGCCGATCATGACCGCTCAACCCCAGGATTAGTGAGCCAACATTATTTATATAATACCATGTCATACTGGCTGGCTTCTTCAGAGCCAAGACCTGATAGGTGTACCAAAGTTGATTGGGGCACACTTCCTTTATATCATCTGAGATGGCAGGCACAGTGCAAAACTGTGGAAGGAGAAGTACCTTACATGCCATGTTTATTATGGGCAGGAAATAAATACAAGGGTATATATATAAGCAGGCATATCTGATTGCACACATAGTTTGTCTTTCTCTTGTGTATGTGCATTCATGTGTGTAGGTGCTTCTCGGTTTCTCTGGGCATGCGTGGGCATTTATGTGCATGTGTGGGTATTTGTGTGTATGCACTGGCATTTATGCACATGTATGGGCATTCGTGTGCATGTGGGCATTCCTGTGCATGTGTGGGCATTCTCGCAGGCATGCATATTCTGTGTATATGTAAAATAAAAAATAAGGTCCAGACAGGTTTGCATTATGGGGCTTATAAAGACAAAAACACAGTGACTGTTGTCATGTCCTTACAGTATTTTAAGTCCTTCTGTGCACATCCAGGATTAAATAAATTGTCTCTTCACACGTTTATGTGAGAAAGATAAGTTATAAAACCTGATCTTGCCTATACAGAGCTGTAGTGCATTGTCATGTGAACGTGTTGGTCATTTTTCACAAATCAGCAAAGTCTAGTAAAGTAGGCCGCGGTGGTGCAGCGGTTAGCATAGTCGCCTCACAACAAGAGGTTCTCCCATTCGATTTCGGCTGGAGCACCTTATGTGTGGAGTCTGCATGTCCTCCCCATGGTCGAGTTGACATCTAAAGATATGCAGGTAGGTGCATGTTAAATCGGTGTGCCTTCTTTGAAGGTTGGGCGTCGGGCTGGCAACTCGGCACTGTAAAAATCCACTGCCAGTGATTAGCGGACTGGTGATCTGCTGTGGTGACCCCTAACTGGGAAAAGCCGACAGACATTAGTTAGCAAAATCTAGTAAAGTAAGCGGACAGGCAGTAATTAGTACCTTGGAATCCAGTTAATATATCCATCTGGATATATTCAGGTGTCAGGATATGGTCATAGTCCATGACTGAAAAGTGTGTATGCTATTTCCTATTGCATTGTAGACTTAAAATCAAACCTTTTTTTCTTGTATTTAACAAAGTGAGTATTTCAGTTTGACGTGTCTTTCCTTTGACTAATTTATCTTAAATGAAACCCAGCTGTCAGGAGGCTTAATAAATAACACATACTCAAAACAGATGTGGTGTAATCTCCATGAAGTCTATATCACAGCTTACTTTAAGCAGTACAGAATGTGCCAGTTGCAGTGTTTGTATTTTGACATCCTCCTTAGTACAGTTGAATAGCCATGTGATCCATATGACCTATTACATTTACCTGGTATTCCAGGTAGATTGCTGAGTGATGTGCTTCATAATTCATAGTATCTAATAGTAGTTGATATGAGGTATGCAGTTTGCTTTACCAAGTTCACTGCCTTAAGCTTGCTGTCATTCAAGTCATAGCCCAGGTAGATTTGAGGAGCTCTTTAGGTAGGCTGTTTGTTTGTATATTGGAATGTGCTATTGTCATGTTTCTGGCTTTCCTACACAAGCTCAAGGTGAAATTGCTCAAGTGTCAGTAGCACGCAGGAAAAAAAGCATGAATGACATTATGTCCAACACTTTTTCGCTTTCAAATTCATTGCCAGTTGTTGTTGTATCTTTTGGCCTTTCCTGGTTAGGGGTCGCCACAGCAGAACTCCTGTCCGCTAATGATTGGCAGTAGATTTTTACGTACCGAGTTGCCAGCCCTGACATACAACCTTCACCGAAGGTACGCCCATTCATGCATATCTCCACACAGAAGACGCTTTAGCTGAGAATCGAACAGGACAACATCTTACTGTGAGGCGACAATGCTAGCGCACCACCACCACCACCGTAGCTCCAGTGTGGTTTCTAATTGTGTGCTGGCAAAGATTCACATTTTAGGGAGATTTCTCTCTTCTTTGAGTTGGTGCAACCATAGCATTGATATATACAAGTTTGGGAGGCTTGCCCCCATATTGTGATGGTGAAAGGGGCTTGCTACCCTGCACCCTTTTGATTTTCAGACTTTTTTTCATTCTTTTGGAACTCTGACTTTCAGGAAGTCAGTGTTTCATAGTAGATATATATCTAATACACATGTAGATTTTGGGTCTATATTAGAATTTTCCCAATGAAAAAATTTGCGTAAGTGGCCTTTTACGATTTTAAGCTTTCGACGTTTAGCTGTCGACATTTCAGCATTCGACTAGCTAATCGGTCAAGCTTATAATATAGACCCTAGTTTTTAATGTAAAGTTTTCATTATTTGATCATCTCTGTTATTCATACTAAAGTTCCTACTTCTTTTTCCACGTTATGTACCAAGTCCTAGAATAATTCTGAGCTAATTTCCATGTATAATAATAATATATATGCATATATTATATAACAGCTTTACTTTTTCTACAGTTGTTGATATTTCATAAATGCTGTTATAAGACATCTTTATATGAAGTTATATCTGAAAAACCATTTTCAATAGATAAAGTCATATAAAACAAGAAATACTGGCTTGCCCATTTCCAGATCACTCCCGGAGCTGAGTGAAACCAGGTTTCTTCAAGTTCAGAGAAGACATGTAGGTTAAACTGACAGACACATTGAGTGTATATGTGGTAAGTGAATTAAGTCCATATTTTTCAGACAGTGGATACCCAATGTTGTTTCTTCTGACATTTGTCTGCAGTACTCAATCAGGACTTCAGAAGACTGATGCATGAATGGGAATTCAGGCATATAACTTCCAGTCTGCATCGCTCAGGTGAACTGAACCTGCCCAAGCAGTGAAGGGTCTTATGAAAAAGTGCTGTAAGAAAAGCTAGCGTAATGTCATCCTGCAATTCTGCAGTATACAAATTGCAGAAACCCTGTCTCTCTCCAGCTGAACATTTGAGGAGTAAAAGGTTGAAAAGCAGATTGTCAGTTGTCTGATACCTAAACAAATAACATAAATTAAAATAATGCTGGAAAGGAATGAGCAGTCAGAGAAGTACTGGTATGACAAAAATTGTGAGTGACTACCTATCCTGCAGGTTGGAGGTAAAGTAAGAATGCAAACGTCTTGGTGAAGTCAACAGCCTGACACTAAAGTGGTTGGTAAATCAAGATCCTATTTAGCATATTGGGAAGATGGTAAGCTGTACAGAAACATCTGCTAGTAGTTACATCACATATGCTGTCTCTTCATGTTATTTATTAAGGTCATGCCATGGCACTGACCTGCTTTGTATAAAGGCATCATAAAATGGCTGCAGCTGAATATATAAGGAAGGAACTTTATTCAAGTGTCAGCAATATGGTTGCATTTCTGAGATATTAGCAGGTTCATAGGTGTGTACTAGGCTAATGGCCCTGGGGCCTTTACAAGCCTAAACCATAGAGGTGCTCTGGCATTGTGCCACCCGCCATTCGTTCTCTGTGCCTCTATCAAGTAGAGCCACTGGAGTGATCCCCGGGGTGAACTTTCTATTTCCCATCCACTCATCAAGATTTCTCTTGAAGAGGGCTAGTGAGGTGCTCTGGTTGACATGTATGGGAAGTCTATTACAGAGCATGGGCAGTCTCTGGGTTATGAACCTGTCCCTCCAGCATGTTCTGTTGATTGTGGTAATGAGGTTGAGGTCTCTGGAGTGTGTGGTGCGGAGGGATTGGGAATTCTTTAGATGTAGCATTTCTAACAGAGCTGGGTCAGGCATGGCTTTGTAAGTCAAGCAGAGATCGTCTCTTAGTAGATGATATGAGACAGAGAATAGCTGGAGTTTTTTGAGTCTGTCCATGTAGGACATGTGTTTAAGGCCTAGGATCCTTTTTATGAGGTACTTTTGTGGCCTTTTCAGCTGTTGCAGGTGTCTAGTGAGGTAGATGCCAAATGGGGCATTATACTCTATGACTGGTCTAATGAGGGAAGAGTAGAGAGAAATTACCTCTTTCTTCCTGAATGCAAAACCCTTGGTAATGAGATGTGCCACATAGAAGGACTTTCTGACCACAGTGGCAATGTGGTGGTCGAAGGAGAGGTTGCTGTCAACCTGTGCCCCAGATCTCTTATAACGCCTTCAGTGTTTAGTGGGCTCCCATCGATGTGGTAATTAGTGGGAACTGAATTTTCCCCAAAGGGGATAACAATGCATTTTTTGGCATTAAGCTTGAGGCCATAGTTTCAACACCAGTCATTGGTCTCAGTGAGGCCTTTCTGTAGGATGTTTGCATCACTTGGGGAGTTAATAATGGCTCCCAGCTTGCAGTCGGTGAATTTGGTCAGCCAGAGTACCTCTGGGTTGGCCTGGACTTCTGAGAAGTAAATACCTAACAGGAGAGGACCCAGGACCGATCCCTGTGGGACTCCACTCGTGACTGGTCGGCAGTCTGACTTGGAGTCTGCTACTTTCACATTGTAGGTTCTATCTATGAGCCAATTTGCAACCCACCTATTGATATAGGGGTTGATGCCTAGTTTGCTGAGTTTATCAATAATTCCCGAGTGAGGAATGGTATCAAAGCCTTGGCCAGATCGAGGTAGGCTGTATGAACTGCCTTACCTTCATCCACCGCTCTGGTGACTGACTCAAAGAAGCCAACCAGGTTGAGCAGGCATGATATACCTTTCACAAAACCAAATTGTGTGGGATCTAGAGTTTGGAGATTCCCTATATCCTTGTTAATTAGGTCTACGATGATGCGCTCCATTGCCTTATATATCAGACTTGCCAGGTTAATTGGGCAATAATTTCCAGGGTCTGTAGTCACTCCTCCTTTATGGAGAGAGATGACTGTAGCAGTGCTCCATTCAGTAGGGACAAAGCCTGAGGTGAGGCTGTGAGTGAACAGAGCACACAGATGTGGTGCCAGTTCACTTTGTAATTCATGGAGAACACATCCAGGGATATTGTCAGGTCCCATGGAATCTGTATTCTTGGTCTTAGACAATGCAGCTTTGACCTGTGCTGCACTAATGCTGGGTGCCTGGCATTCTTCCGGTATTGAGATTGGTCCTTTAGGGGAGGAGAGAGGGGTAAAGTTGGCACTGAATCTGTTGGCCATTATATTGACAATATCTGTTGGCTCAGTATAGGAGTTACCATTGTGCAGTAACTCAGAGCAAATCTGGGTATTGCCATGGAGATTCTTGATATAACTGTAGAAGGCTTTGTAGGTTTTGATGAGGGATCTGAACTTTTTGTTGAGGCTAATAAGGGACTTTTTCCAGTCTTGGGTCTTCACCTTTTTCAGCAACAGTTTCTTCCTTCTGTTGCAGACTTTATTAATGGCAGGGACCTACCAGACTGGCTTCCTTTTTTGGGAGGAGAGCATCTTGGTTCTGTTGGGTATGGCTAGTCCCATGCATTTATGTACATGGTCGTACAGTGCATGGGTGTATGATTTGGCAGTCTTGTATCTATTTTCCATTGGCATGGGTGCCGTGAAATTAGCCACCTCTGCCTTTAGGAGTCCAAAGTCAGTTTTGGAGAAGTTTATCATGGTGGATACCTTTGTGCGTGTGTGTGTGTGTGTGTGTGTGTGTGTGTGTGTGTGTGTGTGTGTGTGTGAGTGAGTTGTGGATTTCCATGGTGATTAGTTTGTGGTCGGATCTAACCAGGGAGGAACTGACTATTGGTGTAGAGCAATGGTTGCCCATGTTAGTAATAACCAGGTCAAGGATGTTGCTCCCTCTAGTGGGGATAAGAATGAGCTGGTCCAGGCATTGGAATTGATGAGTTCCATGAAGCATTGGGCCAGTGCATTGGTACATGGTAATTTTCCCAGCTGATGGAGGGGTAGTTGAAGTCACCTAGAATGAGAGTGTTTGGCTGAATCTTAATAGTTTCCAGGGTGCTTAGGAAAGTGGAGTGAGAGTCTTTGGACATGGTTGGGGACCTATAGCAGTCTGTGACCTGGATCGCCATCTTACCCAATGTTAGCTGTACCTGGAGTATCTCAGATGCATTATGCTGGGCTACTAGTCTGGAGGTGTGCATATCCTTTATGAATCTGGAGACACCACCGCCTTTGGAGCTTTGGTACATGTTCTGGGGCCAAAAGGTGTGGAATGAATTATAGCCTGGTAGCACAGGGGTGCTTTCTGCTGCTTTAAACCAGGTCTTCGTTACAGCACAAATGCAAAGTTCTCCATTTTGAGGAGTGCTTCAAGCGAGTGCATCTTGAGATTTAGACTTCTAGCATTGAGCAGCATGACCATCAGATTGCATTTATTTATAGCTGTTATGGTGGTAATTTGGTCTTTGGAACACCACCTAAAAAAGGCACTATAGGGGTGTTAAGAGCCTTAGCTAGTACCTGAAAAACCAGGGGTGACAGATGCAGACCATCTCTGGTAAAGCATCGAGGTCTGTCAGTCATGTCATCCCAAGCAGACAGATACTGGATCCCCTTAGAATGACACTAGAAACTTAGCCAATTGTTGAAGTCAATCATTTTCTGCTTGTACTGTGGCATCATTGTGGGTGATGGTAGGATGTTTCTCAGGCCTAGGGTCATACCTGCCTGGGCCACATAATCCGAGAGCTCCACCGTGTCTCTTTTCATGTAGTCCAGGGAGGTGTGTCTCAGGTCATTCACACCCACATGGACAATGACAGAGTCATACTTGTACATGTTGTTGTGTCACCTGAGTGCATGTGTTATGTCGGATTCTGGCACCTGATAGACAGCTGACTGTTACCTTCTCCTTATTCAACCTAGTGAGTGGGACATCTGTGTGCCTCACTGTTGAGTCACCTATGATTAGTGCATTGGGCAAGGTGTTTAGCCTTAGGGCATTAGGTTGAGGTGCATACTGTGGAGGTGAGCTATGTGTATTGTGGTTTGTGCTGTGTTGTGGTGGTCGAGTGCATTTCTGCCTTGGAGGTATCTGCTGTTTGGGTAGAATTCTATTGAGAGCCTCCACGAAGATGGGTGTGTGGTTTGTGTTTTTATGTGAAGGCTGTGATTGTGGGTGCTCTGGATGGCTATGTGTTCATAAAACATAATGGTGCTACTATCTACATGTGCCTGCAAGTATTTTTTTATGTTAGGTAGTACTGGGTTTGAATGTTTTTATGGCCCCCCCCCCCCCAAAAAAAAAAAATCATGTCACCTTTTGTTTTCCTTCATGTTTTTTATTTTGTTTACACATGGAAATACACTGGTCAGCGGAACTTACTGTTTTGTTCCCACATTTGTGTATTTTCTGTTGTAATGTTTTTGGTTTCTGTGTAAATATATGGTTGATCTGAAAACAACTACAACAGAGCTTACCTTTGGCTGAATAATTTCTTAAACAGCTAAACTGGTAGAATTCTGGGCATAGTAATGTGTTACTGTGTAATAATATTATACCATGAATGTAAGCAATCAGGTGGTCAGAAGCTGTGAATGTAAATTCCCAACACTGGTAAGTTTTGAACTTTTAAACAGAAAAAAGCCCCTGTCACACAAAGGAACAACAACACCAATGCAAAGCAATTCAGCATGAAAATCATTCAAAGAAAGTTTATCACATAGTTGAATTAATGATAAAACCACAGAGGATTTTTGGTGGTATACCAATGTTTACCAGGAAATCATACTTCAAGATGTATGTTCTTATAATAAGGACTAGGGATTCAGAGAGAAGCACAATGCGATTCAAAGACATATTAGCTGGAATGAGGAAATACCTAATTACAGGCTATTTTACATGTCTCTGAATCACCCTTAGCTACTTCTAGTGCTAATCAGCATTTTCCTGTGGTAGTTAACATTGGCTGTCAATACAAAAACACTTGAACACCTCAAACCACCAAACTAATTGAGCGAACTCCAAAAAATGAACCACAAACAACACTCGAATGAGAATGAACACAATGGGTTAAGAAACTTAATTTATTGTACACAAAGGAAAATTAAGCGGTTTCATCTTTAGAATAACCAGACTTTCTCAGAATATAGAATACACCTTACAGTTCCATATAACCCCTTTTAAAGGCATAATTACACTCACATGACCAGCACAAAAACAAATCTTTAAAGAGACAGTATAAACAAATAAAATAATAATAAAAACAAACAAAATTTGTATCGCATTAACTAACATAGCCCATCATATTAATAAATTACACATCCCCTCTACAAATCAGTTAATAAAAATTCTGTAAAAAGTATTACACAACCAAGGCCCTGAGTTTAAGTATGCATAATCAAAGAGCTATCATTATGTTTGGGGAGGGGGAGGATTCGGCATCAGTCTTCATCTTCCACTTCACTTGACATTTTTCCAAATGTAACTTTCTTTACCTGTTGTATTCACATTCATCTGAGTATTGGTAATGCATAGCACTGGCACAAGCGCTCCATCTCATTCACTCTCCTATACATATACACACATGCACACATTCAAACACACACATGCATACATTCAAACAGACACACACACACACACACACACACACACACACACACACACACACACACACACACACACACACACACACACACACCAACATTCCTCTTACTTGTCCCTGAATTGACAGAATGTTCCGGATGTCGTTTATTATTTTCGTGTCCCTTCTTTATACGTCAGTAGTGCCAGATATTAAAGTTTTGTTCTTCTTATTGAGTGTAAAGTGCATAGCAATGCTAGAGCTGTTGCTTTATTACCTTTTTGAGTCCCAATAATAGTTTAAATATTCTCCCTGGTGTTGTCCATTGTTCCTCCTGGCTTAATACTGAAGCCCCTCTCCACATGGACACACTTCCCATTCCTGTCAACTGTCTGTCCCTGATTTTGCAGGACACTGCTGTTGTTGTCTATTACAGGTACCCCATCCCTTGTAGTTCATAGACATTTGCAATCACTGAATCATGCCAGACATTAGAGTTTCTTACTTCTTACTATGTTAAAAACCCTGGGTAATCTGTAAGTAGGATATAAGTAACCTACAGACTCTTGACCCAACCCAGTTTGGATTTGTCAAAGCAGGTCCTGCCTGCTTAACATGGTAGACATCTTTGAAAAAGTTACTGAAGCAGTGGGTGAGGACAAAATAGCATGCATCACACATGTAGACCTTGTCAAAGCATTTGACACTATCCCACTCTTAGGGTTCGTAGATAAACACTCCCCATGTAACTTATTGGATAGCAAACTGGCTCAGAAATAAAACCCAAGACGTTTGGCTGGGAGGCTTCACATTTCACTTGTTTTTTTCATTGGTTAGTTTGTACTTTCTGTGATATTTAAATGTCAAGAGTATATCTGTGGCCTTGTCATCTCTGATATGACTCAAGGCCTGCAAAAACTACATGCACTGTTTGACTCCCTGCTGGTGATTTTCCCAACCCACCCTCCCATTCAAAACTTTGCTTTTTAAACTTGGTGATTTTTAACCTTCCCACCCTTACTGTAAATTGAGCTTTGAAAGTACTTCTCATGCTAAACTACTGTTGATATCTTGAATTATTCATTTGCCTTTCCTTGTGTTTATTTTGAAAGAAAAGTGCATTTTGCCTCTCATTGTCCGTTCTGCTGATTTGCTTGCTCTAAATTCATCATCTAGCTAATTGCTGGATAAGGTAGTTTATTTTTACACTTCAGCAAGTTCTTTTCAGTGTTTTTACATGAAGAGGACTGACGATTTTCCATCTACTGGCAGCAAGTGGTGGCGTGGTCTGTCTGACTTGGGAAACACACTAGAGAGCCATGAGTGTAGTTGTTTTATTGACCGGAGGGCTTATTAGTCAACGTACCTTGTTTTTAGTGCCTGTATAAATTTGGCATGATTGAGCAGCTCTTGGCTAATTTCCACAGAGCTCAGCAATGCTTGGCATCTATGCCTGCTTCATCTGTGTCTCAGAAGTGTCAGTCTTGTTTCCAGTGCCATCCCGCCAAAGCTAAGTATTTTTGTTGAATAATTTCACTTTTGTAAGCTGTTTAAAAGTGCACTACTGTTTGTATCTTGAATTACTTATTACCTCTTCTTGTGCCTTTACTAAGTGTGCTTGTGGTAACTCTGTTACTGTGTTTTTACAGTAGGAGGACTGGGATTATTCATCTAGTAACACTAGGTGTTTGTCTGGTTACTAAGTGTGCTTGTGGTAACTCTGTTACTGTGTTTTTACAGTAGGAGGACTGGGATTATTCATCTAGTAACACTAGGTGTTTGTCTGGTTACTAAGTGTGCTTGTGGTAACTCTTTTACTGTGTTTTTACAGTAGGAGGACTGAGGTTATTCATCTAGTAACACTAGGTGTTTGTCTGGTCTGAGCTGGGAAACACAGAAAGGGGTTCTAAGTGAAGTGTTTTATTGGCCAGAGGGCTCAGTAGATAGTTTTCTGTATTTTTAGTGCTGGTATAAATTTGGCGCATTTGCACAGCTCTTTGCTCATTTTCACAGAGCTCAGAAAAGCTTTGTGTCCTAGTCTGTGTTCCTGAGGAGTTTTACTTGCATCCAGTGCCATCCAAACAAAGCTAAGTACTTCTGGCTGATACATTGTACTTGTTTAACTTGTTTAAACACTCTGTTTCCTTGATTTATATGTTTGTTTAACCACTATTCTACTTGTAAAAAGTGCATTTTATGCTGTTGTTGCTGTTAAGACTGTTTGTCTTGAAATTGCCTTTTAAAGGGGCTATCTACCTAGTTGTTTAAGTTTTTCTGTGGTATCATTGCACTTGAGACACTTTTACTGTGTTTTTACATTAGGAGGAGTGGGATTATTCATTTAGTGGCAATCAGTGTTTGCCTGGCCTATTTAAGTAGGGAAACACATAGAAGAGCTCTAAATGTAGTTCTTTTTATTGGCAAGAAGGCTCAGTAGTCAGTTTTCTGTATTTTTGTTGCTGGTATAAATTTGGTGCGTTTGTGCTGAGCTGCTCTCAGTGCCACTGCCACATACAGATGCAAATAACTAGAAGCAAATTTTCCTTATAGAACTGCCTGTAAAGTGGTACCCTGTAAATCAGTAAGTACAGAGCGAATACCTTATGCACGACAAGCTTAGAGCAGGTAGCTTGCCCATCAAGTGGCAATACCATTAAATTTAGTAGAATTTAGTATTTTATAGCCTAGTCTACCACCAGCTCACCCCCCCCCCCAAACAAGCACGCTTAACAGTCTTGTTAAACCCTGTATGCCACACCCTTGTAGCTCACAAATTAGAGGACCGGACAACATGGGTTTGCAATTTCCTAACTCATCTGCAACCAGCTTGGTGGATATGGGTATCTTGAGACATTGGAGCAATTGTTTCATGTTTACTGACAAATGCTTTATCCTTAAAGTAAGAGATGCGGTACGCAAGAGGTGTACATACACAATGTCACCAGAGACTAAACTCTCACTTTCAAATGCATATCAGGTTGTCAAAACCATCCATACAAGACCCATCACACATAAGACACATCACACACATATACCAATGTATGATGAGGCACTTAAATGCAATCTTCCTAAGCAACAAAGACCTGCTAGAGGTAATAATTTAAAATGTCAGGTCCCTCTAGAGCAAGTCTTGAAATGAGGAGAGTGAATGCCCGAATGAAGGGGTTTCCATATACTAAGTCCAAGATGGCCATTTCTTGGAATATTCACTTTTCTCCAAGGTATGGCAATCTCGGAGTTGGTATACCCATACTTATTATGTGTGTGTGTGTGTGTGTGTGTGTGTGTGTGTGTGTGTGTGTGTGTGTGTGTGTGTGTGGGGTGGGGTGGGCAGGGGAGCCCGCCCTGCAAAAATAAGTTTCAAGGAGAAGAGTGATTTTCGAGATTCAGTCATAGGAGCTCCAATTGAGTCTTAGAGTTCAACTCCATATAATATTAAAGATGAAAATATGTACTTAAATGCTTCCAGTTTTATCAGTGATGTCACATACAGAGCACTAAATACATTTAATTCAAATTGTCCTATTCCAACGTCATCCTCAGGCAATTAGGTTATCTTTGTGTTTACACTTCTTAAATATCAGTTGTTCATTTTTTTCAGTGATTGCAATGAGTTTACCAAGTGTGTGCTGCCTTTTAAAACGTACATTTATAACACTATCAAAGAAGTAAGGTGTATCCCCTCTGCTTAATTCTGAGGCTATTATTTCTTTATTTATTTTACATTTGTTAACCGGGTAGAGTCTGGCTGGGCAAGTAGCCTGTTTTCAGCGGAGACCTGGGGGAAAAGCTCCATAACAATAGTACAAAAAGATTACATTTTTAAAAGATTTACAAACAATGTGCAAAAAGTTTAAAAGTTGCCAGTAATAACACTTTACAAAAAGATGAATGTAAAACAGAAAACATTACATTTCTTAAGCCTTATTACAGACAGTAATATGAAACTCATTAGATATATAACTAAAAACCATTGTGGTATTTTCATTTGGTATAAGTAAGACAAGAAGATAGCAGAATAGAAAACATTTGATTGAAGGCATGAGAAATTAGCCAGGAGTATTACAGGAGCATAGCCATTGTTGAGTAAGATATTCCTTTAGGAGTTTATTTGAAGCAATGACTATCTGTGTCTAAGATATTCTGGGGTAATAGGTTTCACTGTTTGGCTACTTTGAAGGAGAAGAGAGAGTCACTGAAGTAATCATGGGACTTTGTAACCTTGAGTATAAGTTTATCGGATGATCTAAGGGTCCTGGGGTTGGTATTTAGTTGCACTAGGTTGGAGAGTGCAGGGCACTTTTCAGGTTTATGGTTAATGGAGTAGGCAGTGGTGAGCTGATTGACCAATAACAGACTGGGAAATTCAAGCCAGTGTAATTTTTGAAGAGTAAGACAATGATGGGTCTGTTGGGTATATCAGCAGCAAATTTTGCTATTTTATTATAGCAGGAATCAAGTAGATGTAAATCAGACTTGTACAGGTTAGTGAAAGGTGACGAACAGTAGAGAAGAGTAGATAGAAGGTGGGATCTGGCTGTGGCTAGTGTGGCATTTTGATTAAGCTAAGGTTTGGGCCTATATAGTGCACTAAGTTTGATCTGAACTGTGATGTCTGCTGTGACACCAAGTAGTTTGGTTTGGTTAACTGGTTCTATTGTAGTGCCATTAGACTTGAAAGCTGATAGGAAGGAGAGACTATTTTAGACACACAGCCCTGGCTTTGAAGTACCTCTGCTGGAAAATAATTAAACACAGATAATGTGACTAGGAAACACTTAATTAAAGCAGTGTTTTTTTTTTAATTATGATACTCCGTTTACTTCTTTGGTAATTTCTGAAAAGGAGATTGTGTTATTGAACTGTTCATATTAGAACTTTTTGAACATTTATTTGAGAAGGAATTTTTTTCAATGTATTACATTTCTGATTTATATCTGTTTGAAATAATGAAGTTTATTTAACATAGGATGTAAGAGCAAGGACTAATGCTCAGGCTCTTATATAATGATTTAATTACGCAATGGATGTGTGGTTATGGTTGCATTCACCATCAGGTACAAGTATTTATTTTAGTGATGAAATGCCACTTCCTTTTACTGATATTTTGTTACTTTTTGTCTATATGTACAGTGTGCGACTGACTATACAAGGCAAATAGAAACAACTTGAAATTACAGAATAAAACTTTACAGGGTAAATTAGCAATACACTTTGTTCAGGCTGAGAGTTGTGCATCATTTAATTTCAAGTGCTTTCATTAGACAACTCACACTTTGCCCTTGCAGTTTGACTTTGCCATTTTTGTGTAAACGCCAGTGGCGGCTGGTGACTTCAAATCAAAGGGGGGCTGCAGGAGGCAGCTGAATGGGTGGGGTCAATGGGAAGGGGTGTGGCCAACTAGAAAGGGGAGGAGTTATGTTCAAAACCACAACAACTAACTTTAATTAAATACGCTGCCCTGGGTGCCAAACCATCATTATGAGAGTCCAATCAAGACAAAATGAAGTGCAGAAGAATAAAAATATTTCAATGCATTGGCTGCATGACAGCTTATCTAATATCTAGATGGAAACAGAAAGGTTGTGAGGCATGAAAAAATAAATTACTTTTTAAATACATTACTGGAATGCCAGTCAAAATAAAGCATAAGAAAAACAAGCAGCACTCAACTCAGATCACTTCTCCTTGCACTGCAGTTCTAATTATAATTTATATTCAGCTTTATTAAACGACCAAGTAACATGCTGAAAGTAGCAATCTCTGTGATACCCCCACTTGTAAAAATGTTTCTTATCCAAAAAAGACCTGCTGCCTGACAACTATCTACTTGTTCCATGGGGAAAACATGATCAAAGTAAAAAATGAAAAGCAAACAAGAAACAAGCTCAAGATACATTGCTTAAAGGATTACTGTACAGGTAATGGACCACACATGATTGGCATTCTGTTTAGTTGACGGGCAAAGCCTGCAGAGGTGACTGGAAGTCTCCAACATGTGTAATGAGCTTCTTAAAATAATGTAATCCTGTCCTTTATTACACATACTGTCATATACATTTCAATACCCAAGGCTTATACATTATCTAGTTAAGTATTCTCTGCATGGCAGCAACAGAAAGGCTTTCAATGCTGGCAGTTCTGTAACAGTATGCTTATTAAAGCTTACTTGCATCTTACGGTCTCAGACAAGCTTACCTGATGGTCATTAAAGCATTGCTACTTAAACACAGAGCAACAGGCACTTTTGTAATAAGCATAAACCAACAGTACATAAATATGACAAACCAGACCATTCTGCAAAATCAAGGACAGATGAAAACCCACTGTAGTACTTGTGTCTACCTTGGATGGGGGGATACTCTGCACATTTACACTGCTTAACTACACCTTGCCTTGCTTGGACACATCCAGAGTCACTACATGGGGAGTGGGTGCAACAAGTATGTCACAATTTGAAATGTCTCCGGATGACTGTGATGGCCCTGACACATTTGTCATTCCTCTCAACCTCAGAACAAGAAATCTGGACAAAGCCATACATAGAAGTGGGACAAAGTCCTAAAAACAAGGACAATTTTTAAATATTGCTTTTATAAACTTAGAAAGATAATAGAATAGGTCTTGCATTAGTATGAAATTTCTGAAGGGTATGAAATCTGAAACTCAAATGTCTGTCATTATTTTCGAACTTCAGTCTTTAATGATTTGCCACTAATTTGCCAGAAAGCCACAATTTTATGAAAAACGGACCAAATATATAAGGCAAAAATCTGGACATTCTGCGAAAATCGGTACAGTTGAGAGGTATGCTTGTAACTCATGCAAAGTTTTTAAAATGCCCCAGTTATAAATATTTTTAATACCTTCACTACACATACTAAAAGTCGTGACATAGCATACAGTATTATTATTCCTAAGGACCTCAGTTGTCTCCATTCCTACTGGGGCATTACCAAAATATGGTCTAGCTACAGAATTCCTAGATGCAATAACATATTGTCTAATAATGGCTAGTAACCTAGATTCATAGCCACTATCAATAAATTCATGCATTATCTCATCCATTTGTGGTTCACATCCACCTAAATCAGTATTCAGCCTACTTATTTGGGTCATCTGTGTCTTAACAATTCCCTTAAACACATGGGAAGACTGCATGCTCTTCCTATGCAGGTAGTTATTCTTATGTACATTCTTTTTCTATGTACTTACTGTACAGTGTAGGACAGATTCTAATGTTGTAGTATCATTGCTGGGGAGTAGAGGCACCAATTATATTTAAGTTTTTCTTTGAGTTGATTTTAAGTCTGGTGAACAGGATTTCTGCATTGTTGAAGAAAGGCAGGGTGTGGTTGATAATTTCAAGTATGAGGTTATTTTTGTATAGAGCAATACCTCCACCTCTTTTGTTTTTTCTATCTTGTCTGTGTATATTATATCCTAGGGGGAGTATATTATTGCTGTTGATTTCTGTTTTAAGCCATGTCTCTGTTATTAGAACTATGTCTGGAGAGTAAAGTGAGAGGGTGGCATGACATTATTGTACTTTGTTGAGTATATTTCTAAGGTTAATGTTAAGTATTACTAGTTCAGATCCTTTCCTGGGGATGTTTGGTAGGTTGGGTTGTTGGATGCTGAGTATGCTTAGTTTATGTTTTAGACCTGGGTTTGGATGAATGCCTCCACTGCAAAAAAGTTGGGATGCTATGTGTAGGGTTGCTTCTAGGTATTTGGATATAAATTTGTTATATTGCACAGATGTATGTGAATATGAGTGTTGGTAGAGTACAACAAATGGAGCAATTTCTATATGTGAATAGTTGAATATAGCTGGGGTTGCTTGAGCATAAACGGTTTTGATTGTAGCTAGTTTCAAATGCTTTTGAAGCAACCTGTTCAACTACAGAGGAGTTACTACTAAAAGTTCTTTTGGGTAATCAAGGAGAATATCATTACTTCAGTTCTGAAGACATTACTACTTAAGCGGCATATGAACCAAACCAATCCTGTAATTAAACATCATCTGTTTAGATTGTTTTCTTTATCCCTAAACTATTTTCCCTCACATATGCTGTCAATTTAAATATAGAGATTAGTGGCAAAATTAGCATAATATATGATAAGATATTCATGAGTATAAGGAATCATTTCATAGGACAAAAATAAACACAGTCAGCTTTGGTGACGTTTTCCTCAAGCAAGGTAAAAATAAACCATTTGTCATACATTATATAGTCTATGGCTATTTTAATTATTGCTAATAAAATGCCATTGTATATAATTGCATCCAAATCATTTGAAGGGTCAATGAAAAAAACATATGAAAATAAAATCTGTCATAAGCTTTATAGTTACAGTCAATTAAAATAATTAACACAAATTCTATAAAAACATCTTTTAAAGCTATGTTGAAAATGATCCAATAGATTATTACCTTTCATCAAATAAAAACTTTGTTTGGCAAAAAGTGAATTGTGGCAGTAACAGTGTAGTAGGGCTATACTTTGAATATCACCTTTATTAACTTCTTAAAATAAAAATATGTTTTATTATTACAGCTATAAGTAGAGCTACCATTTATATTTATATCTTAAGAGTTCAGAACTATTTAAGAACTAATGCTATTATTGCAGTTATTTGGAAGTCTAAAGTTTACGTGGTTTAAGCATACTATGCCAGCATAAACCATGCCATACCATACGTACCACCACCAAGAAGAAAATATAAACTCTCCCTTCAGTCTGTACTCTCTACTTCTGCAGCTGCTGTGTGTGTCTGTGTCACGTCCAGGCTCCAGCAAACAAAGTTAGACCGCCAACTCCAAGGCAAGCAAAAAGTTAAAAACGCAAAATAATAATCCATCTGTCCTGTTCCACCCAAGGCAAGTCCTGACCAAAACTGGCTGTAACTGTTTGCTTCTCGCTCTTTTCCCAGCCCATAAAGCCCAGGAAGAGAGCGACAACAAATCAGCAGCCATTTAGGGCAAGCACGTCATGTACGTGCCTGCGGACGTCGCAGTCCGAACCCCTTCTAATTCTACGCGGTTTGGAACCGCAGAGACTGCTGGGCATAATACTGATGCGGCAATTCGCTCTCCGGACTGCAGCAGATAGGAAAAAAAAAAAAGTCTTGTTTTAAATTTACCGCGAGTCCGCGACCCGAAGTGGTCTAACTGCGCATGCGTGTACTCACCGAGTCGGCAACAGTTGAACAGTGAAACAAGTAAGTCAATATTAAATGTAACTGAGTCTGAGACATAAAAAAAAAAATATTAAAAAATTAACAGTACATTTCTGTTCTTTTTTGCTGAGGGGGCTGCAGTCCGGCAGTCCGATGCCACGAGCCGCCCCTGGTAAACGCAGTACATCCCTCAAGCCAAATATTGATTATTGCTTAATTTGTGTTCAGGTTAGGTTCATGACGGTTGTTCAAACCATTTTAGTCTAAGTTGTTGGTTGTGAAAGTATTCACCAGCAAATTCTAAAAAGAAGAAACAACTAACTTTCAGACTTTCTTATCTTAGTGAAAGAAAATGCACACTGGTAATGACTGTGTTACTTACTAAGCTGTTTTTTTTTTTTTTTTTTTTTTTTTTGCAGAAACTGGTGTTTTTTTTCAGAAATGTCAGCTTTGAGCAACATATTGATCAAGTTGTTTACTTGGGCCTTGTTTGGTGTACTGTAGCTCTGGAGAGTGAGGTTGTGTTCTGCTGTTGAGCTTCTCTCTGTAGTCCTGTGTTTAAATATTTCAGTCTCCATTGATATTTTCTATAGATTTGTGCTAGTAACTCAACCAGGTCAGTATTTCTAGGTGGATATTCCATTCCTGAGAAATAATTTTGGAGCAGAGAAGGTTGGAATGTGTGGTATTTTTCTGAACCAAAAGTAAAAAATGTTGTGATACAGTTCAATAAAGTTTACAGATTTTTACACTGTCTCTTTGAAAATGTGCTTACATTTTTATATCCTTTTTGTCACTGTGTTCTTAAACATGCGTTTCTGAGGGGTCCCTATCAGTTGATAGACTTTTCAGAAACTCGAAATTCATATGGTCAAGACAATATGATTGAGTTTTTGAAAACTTGAAGCTTTTGAATGGAGATCGGGATACAGTGGAGACTGGGAAATTTACCCTTTTCCTCTTTGTAGTGCGATCTCGGAGTTGGTGTATATAATTTGGAAGGGGTGTGTGAGGTGCAGGGTGGCTTATCCCCTTGCAGAAATGTAAAAAAAAGATTTTTTTTTTGATGTTCAAGTTTTCGGAAACTGGATTATATTGTCTCGACCATATGAATTTTGAGTTTCTGAAAACTCGATCATCTGACATAGCCCTCTTTCTGAGTAGTATCCCAACTTCCTACTGGAAAAGGGAAAATATATGTGCTATTTAGTATTCAAATTTTATGATAACATCTAGATAAAAATTTGGTCATCTAATTCCTATTTTTCAATTACCTTTATTTCCATATTCAATGTCTGCAGGTTGAGAAGTATGGTTCTTTGCTGCTCTCACAGAATTACTGAAGGCTGACACACTTTAGAAACGAATGTATACATTGTATATTACATTCTGCTTGTTTACTAGAATGTACATAAACCATTTCTCTATGTGACTTATCTGAACTAACTTGCTATTGCTTACATTGTTACCTTTTTGAGTTTGTGAAATGTTTCGTATTTCATCCATGAGCCTGAAATCAGTCAATACTTATAAATGCACTACCTTGGTAAACAAATATAAGTAATTAAACAATAAATAATTTTTTCACTGAAATATATGTACACCATTGTGTGTGTGTGTGTGTGTGATTGCATGTGTGAAGGAAAGTGTTTATGTGCGTGTGTGTGTGTGTGTGTGTGTGTGTGTGTGTGTGTGTTTGTGTGTGTCTGCCTGGAAAGTCGCAGTAAAGGAGGTTAGTTGGGGTAGGCAGGGTTATTTCTGCATATATAGTTATATGTATATAATAAGTTTTATTTAATGTATAAAATGCATAGTAGGCTATAGATATAGATATGTGCACACACAAAGGTAATGTGAGATACAATTCTGTGTGAGTGTGTGGTAAAAACCTATAGAATGTACATTCCTATAGTGCTGATGCAGTGGACATTTTTTTCAGAATAAAGAAAAAGAAAAATTTAGTGTATGTGTCATTAAAAATATTTTCTTGTGATTATTTATTGTAAAATTCTCCCTTCTAAATTGCTGACTGTGATGTTATTAAAGTAAAAGGAATAATTTTCTACAGGAGCTAGTGAGACAGACAGAGAGATGTATGTGTCTGGAGAGGGGCAAACGTCACATGAATATGCTCATAAGTTATTCAGATGTATTTTTTATATACTTCATAAATTACATTTTCAAAATGTGGCATACTTACTTAAGGCTATACAGTCCTACAAATATGTCTGACATATATAATCCTGGCTGCTGTTTGGGGCTGTGTATAACATTAAACAAATTAACTGATAAAGTTGAATTTATAGCTTCAAAATTCTGTCACACTGACAGGATATTGTTCACTGGCTGTAAAGACCTTTCTTTATCTTGTGGTTTTTCTTTAACAGGTTCACTTGACAAAAGATATTTAACTGGACAACAGGACAGTGTTAGGAATTTACAGTGATTAATGGTGTCTCACTTATCATTGCAAAGCCAAGCCACATTGGATCGTATATCCAAATAGTTGATGCAAAAGAACATTCACATATGTCACAAAGCAAATTTTTTATTTTTTGCATAAGGCAAGCCTTCCTATACCCAACGATGTGGTGGCAAGTCCCTAGACCTGGTCTCTGTATATTAATGCTGAGCACACAACCATGAAGAAAGGAGAAAAGATGTAATACAAAAATAACATTGTCTCCCTGTTCTTCATGTTCTCCATCTCTTGTAATTAACATAAAGCCTGGCATCTGTGAAAGTTTTCTACCAGTCAAGTAACACTTGCAATAAAAAATTAGTGGTGTGTGTGTGTGTGTGTGTGTGTGTGTGTGTGTGTGTGTGTGTGTGTGTGTGTGTGTGTGTGTGTGTGTGTGTGTGTGTATATATGTGTGTTTGTGTGTGTGTGTGTGAGTGCGTGTATGTGTGTGTGTGTATATATATGTGTGTTTGTGTATGTGTGTGTGTGTGTGTGTGTGTGTGTGTGTGTGTGTGTGTGTGTGTCTGTGTGCGCGTGTGTAAAATATCACAAATTTGTATGTGTGGAAGTATATAATATTGGTGGGTACATACATGACTCTTCTGGTAGTAGTAAAAGGAACTGTTAACAACTAATTATCTTTCAAAACTTAAGACATAAAGTATATCACAGATATCTAGACACTCAGAGCTTCTGGGAACCTAGCAGCAATACTCCCTGAGCTGTATAAGTGGAGTTTGATACAGGCTTAGTAGGGGAAGTCCTGTTCTCAACCTCTGCAGTTGTTCCCTTCTTGTCTAAAACTGTGATTGTTCAAAGGTGTGCATAGACGGTCACTGTAGCTTGTTTAGGGGTTGGGAGCAGTGTGGTTATTATTTTCCTCCAAATCATACTTTGGAAGTATGCACAGAAGTTTGCTATAGCCTTTTCAGGAACAGCATACATTCTAGGAGCAAGAAGTTGGAATACATTGCTGTGATCATTATTTTTCACTTTCCTTCAGGGCTGGCCTTTGTTCAATTGGTGCCTTAGGCAAAAGGTCTCCCCAGTGTCTCCGCAACACCACTTGGTGCCCCCATCCTGGTCTACCTACACCATCCAGATTACTGGAATAGTGCCCCTGCTAGAGTGGCACCCTAGGTGGCCACCTAGTTGGCCTATGCCTAAGGTTGGTTATGCTTTCCTTGCAAACACACACACACACACACGCGCGCGCACACACACACACACACACACACACATATATATATATATCTATATATGGGTCCCCTTCAGAATGCCAAAATTCAAATCTTTGAAACCCATATGATCGCAGACCATATGTTCGAAGTTTTTAAATACCGACATTCTGAACGGGAAATCGCATACAGCGTGGACTGGGAGATTTCCCTTGTTCTCACTGTAGTGCGATCTCGGAGTTGGTATATTTAAGTAGGGGGTGTGGGGGTGCAGGGGGGGTGAAGTTTTTTTTATTTTTACGGGTCTAGTTCACATTTTTGAACATTCATATGTTTGATCATATGGTCTCGGCCATATGAATTTCGAACATTTGAGCGTTCAGTTATGTGAAGTAGACCCATGTGTGTTTATATATATATATACATATATATATATATATATATATATATATATATATATATATATATATATATATATATATGTATATATATATATGTGTGTGACTGATTTTTGGGGAATGGGGTAAGGAGGTATGCTGTTAAGTCTTACAGCAACCAGATGTAATGTATTAATATGGCCATTTGTTCTTTGACTTTTATCCCAGTCTGATATTTGAGGGGTACAGAGAAGGTGGATGCCTTTTGGGGGTGAGGGAAAGAAGTCACACTGTATATATGTAGGACAGCAACAACTTGGAGTATGTGATTCTGGCCACTTGTTCTTTCAGTTTCATCTGAATCTAGCACCAGAGTCATATACCAAAGATGACTATATGTTTTAGGTGGGTGGGGGCTAGAGAGGAAGATACTCTTCTCTGATATAATTTGTCAATTCTCACAAACATTCTTCTCAGTTTATTGGAAGCTAATATTCTGCCAGGTATGAACATTGTGTTGGACACAGCATATTTCTTTGTTGAAAGAATAAACTGAATAACACTGGATTTTTTTCCTTAGTCATGATTTTTAGGTCCTCACTTGATCAAATGTTGGGGAAAACTCTAAAATGTATCTCAGAGTATCTAGGATTTCATGGTAAGTCTTTTGGAACTGGGTTCTATGAACCTAAAAACCTTATAAATGAAAGTTTACCTGTAACGCTTACAAAGTTTTTACAAACCCTTTGTCTAATCCTTGAAAACATGCATGGGATATGTGTGTGTGTGTGTGTGTGTGTGTGTGTGTCTGAAATTTACTTCAGGAGAAAAAGCAGATTTGTTCTTTGCCACACACGTCTGTTATCTAGCAGTCTTATCTGATATGAGATTTTATTTTTTATTTTTTTGCATGAAAGTATATTATGCTGCTATAAGACTAAGTCAAATGTTCCTGGCTACACATTAAAATGGTGGAGATGTTGGGAGTTGGGATAGAGCCATATATCGAAACCATCTCTCTATTCATTTCATTAATTTGATTTTTTACTGCATACTCTTTTATGCGTGGTCTTCTATGCCTGTCACCACAACCATTCTTTTTTATCATGAACCCCCCCCCCCCCAAAAAAAAAAATACTGATAGCAAAAAGTCCAAATAATATGCCCTTGCAGTAATGTAGGGAACATGACAGATATGCTTTCAGAGCCTATGAGAAAACTTTTCAGCCAGTTGCTGGGCAACAGTGACATTTCAAAAACTGGAAAGAAACCACAAAGGGGTTATAAAAACTGAATAAAATAATTCTGTGCAAATACTTTTATTAGAGCAAACACCACATTATTGTAGTTCTTTATTTAAAAAAATACTTTTGTAGGATCAGGAATGAGTTTTTTCTTTCATGAGATATTAGACTTCTATGCTGTTTGGCTAAATAAAGCTTATTTGCACATCATTATTTTGTTTATTTTATATTTTGTGTTGTTTTGTTGTTGTTGTTATAGAAACTAACAAGCGATGTAAAAATCCATAGGACTTACATCATCAACAGTTAACGTGGTGTAAGAGGTAATGAGGGAGAGCAGTTAACGTGGTGTAGGAGGTAATGAGGGAGAGCAGTTAACGTGGTGTAGGAGGTAATGAGGGAGAGCAGTTAACGTGGTGTAGGAGGTAATGAGGGAGAGCAGTTAACGTGGTGTAGGAGGTAATGAGGGAGAGCAGTTAACGTGGTGTAGGAGGTAATGAGGGAGAGCAGTTAACGTGGTGTAGGAGGTAATGAGGGAGAGCAATTAAAATGTAATGAGGGAGAGCAGTTATAGTGGTGTAGGATATATTGAGGAAGAGCAGGTAAAATAGTGTAGGATATATTAAGGGAGAGGGTAGTTAGTTTCCTTTAAGTAAACAACCTAAAAGATAAGAAACATCATATGTCTGAGGTCAGCAGGTCATATCATCTGAACCTGATTGTATTGTATGACTCAGATACACTGCCCTTGACAAATGCATTCCAGTGGAATACAGTCAGGGATTTGACTCCATCCTTAATAGCAGACTGATAGTCAAGCCATACTAGTCTGGGGTCGAGAAAATCTAGAAAATGGGTAGAAGAGTAACAGCATTGCAAGAAACATAGAGTGGTAGTTAGCTGGAGCTTGTTAAAAGAGCGAGAGAGGGAAGAGATGAGTGAGGTCCCACAGAGATCTGCTATGAGATTGCTGGTCTTTGTTATCTTCATGACAGATATCATGAGGGATACTGAGAATATGAACAACTGGTCTATAGATGATAATAATGTGGATGGGCATTAGCTTTTAGGTTGTAAGCCTACAAAGGTATCTAAGCAGACTACCAGACTGAACAGAGAAATATCTACTAAGGTTTAATGCAGAATAGTACAAAGTATTTCACCTGGGTCCCAACAACCTCCAGCGTAAAATACCAGCTATGCAGCTTAACCCTGAGTGCAGAACATTAGAGGAACCTTAGGATAATAGTGACTGTAGAAATATGCCACTAAGTACTAATTGATAAATTAGTGGCCAAAGCTAGTAAGGTAATAAGATCTAACTTGGTGGGGAACTGACCCAGGAAGTAGAAAGGTCTTACTTCCTGTCTGCAGATATTCTGTGTACAGTTTTGGTGTTCTTACAGGAATGAGGAAATCAAGGCAGTCCGAATGATGAGGAGAAAGGCTTCCATGATAATAAGGCTGATGGATAAAAAGAGAAATGAGGAAAGCAGGAATGAGTTTAACTTTCTCACACTTGAGGAATGTAGGGAAAGAGGCAACATGCTCAGGGTATATAAAACAAGGAAGGGGTAGTGTGATGGAATAAATTTAAAGGGAAGGGACTGGAGAGGAATGCATTCAATGTGAAGGAAGACATTTTAGGTCAGATGCCTGAAACAAATTTTTCTCAGAAAGCAAAGTAATTAGGTGGACTGGATTATCAGAGAGAATACTGAACTTCAGGATCACTAGAGCTTTTGCTCTTACTGGGGCAGGTAATGATATTGCAGGAAAGGTAAGGGTAAGAACGCTACAGCATGCTAGCTGCATAGAATAGTGCATTAATTATCTGCCATCAGCGGGTAAAACAATGTAATATGTCACCATCACTGGAAATGGATTTAGCCATAGTAGCCCACAGCACTCTGCATCCACCCAACATTCCAATGCCAGTGCAATCAATGTAAGTAAAAGTAAAGCAAGGTTTATTAATTCTTTAATAGTGCTTTAAAGTGCAGCTTACCACTGTGCTTTTAACAAACATTTTTTGTTATATGTAAACACAAATATTTGCTTACATGTAGAACTCTAGGAATGTTTACTTTACTGGAACCACCTAGCCATTAGTGGTGTGGTCATATGTGTCACCTTGCAGAAGAGATGTTTACCAAAACAAATGTATGTAGTATGCTTTAAATCCCACATTCTCTTAAAAAGTTATTGTCATCTATGTAGGAGACAATTGTGCATGTGTGCACCACACCCTAACCCAGCAGCACCATCAGTTCCATTTGGTACCTCTGGTAAGAAACATTTCATCCATTAGGTCATTTCCATTACCTGAGAGTTTGCCAATCCTATTGAATTTATTACATGCACAGCAGGCTTGTGCTAGGCATTGCTACACCATGGTGTCTGACATGCCAGTCATCTGAAGTCAAAAAGCTAAACATTAATTAATGTGCTGTCACATTAATAAGTAGCTCTTTTGTTGTTTTTGTAAATATTTATTTCCTGTTCCCTAATAAAGGTAGATATAGTATTTTATTCTGAGGCTACTAAACACGTTCACAGCAGTTTATCAAAATGGTGACTAGAGATGAAGATGAGAAGGCTGGTTGTCCAAAGGTAATACTCTTCCCAGTTATTATAGTGACCACTGAGGTCACCATTGTCCAGAAAAAAATGTGAACACTTATCTTAGTGGTAAAATTCTTTTAATTTAAGCAGTTATGTTTCAGAAAACGCTAAGTAGCCCCTAACTTGTGTGCATGTAGAAGCTTGCATGTAGTATGCAGAGCAAGTTGCTGCAGTTTTAAACCCCTCGGCCTGTACTACACTCCGGCACATTCTACCACAAGCTTCCTGTCTTACACAATTTAAGCATTCCTCACTGTATTAAGAGGAAAATTGAGCAAGATTCCTTTACCCTATAAGTCTGTATGTTTCATATATGGTTTAATAATTATGGCAGAATAGGTCACTTGTGCATAAAAAGGAGTGAAAGAATAAAAACACGTGTAAAAATCCTTCCTCAATCTGTAATTGAGCATTTTTGATTTCAGATTTGTCTGCTCTCAGTACTCCAAGAAATTTAGTTTTTAATAATCAGAAGTGACGAGCCCTATTTTGAAGTTGCTAAATATTAAAACTCTGAAGCCTCAATAGCCAAGATAGTATTAGAAGAAGGTAAAAGTGGGATGGTGTTAGTATACATTGTCTTTTTTGAATTTGGTTGATGTACTGTTTATATACGTTTGGAGATGCAGTTGCAAATAAGAGTCTTAATGTTTGTATTTTATTTCAGTAGGAGAAGACCTTATTCACTAGTGAACACTGTAAAAATATTCATTTCTCTTGTCTGTTTTTGTTTCTGACATGTAAAACTCTACAGAATTGTTGTGTAAATAAAACACTGTTACAAATTAATTATGGTACAACTTGTTTGAAAGATTCACAGGCATGAGTAGGTATCAGGACAAAGTCTTCAAAGGAGGAACAGCCATGTTGTCTTCTGCTTTGAAGTTTTCAACACTGACAGGATTATGAAGTTAGGATTAAAACTGGTTCAGGGTTTGAGGAGACAAAAATGCAGCTGATTTTGTAATATCTAGATTATGTGACACAAAGTTTTTCATTTTGAAGAAGCTATTGAAAACTACTAAAGTTAGATGGTGAGACTGAGTGTTAGTTAAAGTGGTAGAACTACGAATGTTAGATAGTGAGACTGACTGATAGTTAAAGTGGTAGAACTACTAATCTTAGATGGTGAGATTGAGTGTTAGTTAAAGTGGTAGACATTAAAGAGTCTTCTGTCAATTTAAATGCTCTGACAACCTCCTTTATAAATCTATATTTCACAGAGGGCAAATTCAAAAAGCAGAGTCTAATCTGATAATTCTTGCTTAGTTTGCCTTTCAGGTTTTGAAAAAAAACGTTGCATGCTTTGTTATTGTTCCAGTTAAGATTCTGAAGGGCATATAGAGGTAGAATTATAAATATATATGAGCCATTAGAAATGTTCCATTTTTTGCTCCTAATGGCTATATTCTTCATCCGTGAGTAAAATTTATGTTATTTGTAACGATCAAGCTGTAAAGTACGTGAAATTAAAAGGAGTCCTTTATTTTAATGCCCTCATTAAAATAAAAAACTAACTTAATTGCACAATTATTTCTTTTCTGACATGCCCGGTGTGCACTGTAATTTTATAAGACAGCATTCAGAGAATAAATTTGGCCTAAGTTTGTTTGTATCACTCACCAACTAAGTTCACATATACATGTAAGATATTTATGAATGTCAAGACTTGCAAGCATCAAAGTATCTGATGGTCCAAAATTTAGAATGTGCAGAATAAATAAATGTGTGTGTGTGTTAAATAATACAGTACAAAAAAAAAATAAAATAAAACAGTGCAGAAAACCACTGGAAGTATTTATGTAACAGGAAATTGAATGGTTTACAGACACCCTCAAGCTTCTAACATCAATTCATAGAATTGGTTATAAATGTATGAACCAGAAATGTATGAATTTATTAAAAGAAAAGGAAAGAACTTAGTGCAATGAATTAGATAGAACTGTATCAGCAGTCTTGAATATATCGGATGAGTAATTGATATATTTATTTAAAATTTGTTTACCGGGAAAGTCTGACTTGGAACAAAGCCAATTTTCAGTGGAGGCCCAGGGAGAAACGCTGCAGACGCATGTCTTTGTAACGTAGGAGGAAACCCTTACAAACACAGAGAGGACATGTAGACTCCAGGGAGAAACACTGCAGACGCATGTCTTTGTAATATAGGAGGAAACCCTTACAAACACAGGGAGGACATGTAGACTCCACACAGAAGGCACACCAGATGAGAATGGAACTGGAGAACCTCTTGCTGTTAGGTGACAATGCTACTGCTGCACCACTGCGCCGTCCTTTATTCCTTTATTTGCCATTTGTTTACCTGGATAGTCTAAGATGGCTGTTGAGCAAACCCCTTTTTAACAGAGGCCCGGGAAAAAAGCTCCACATACAGATTAACATACAGAAACAAAGACAAAAATAACAAATCAGTTGTGTACTAGACTAACAACCACTATGGCCTTTTTAAGCCTAGTCATGTGTCCCAAATCTCTAACAACTTCGGCTGCAATTGATAAATATAAGCTGGGGCTTGGGAGATGAAACGTTAACAAATAGAGGCCTGAAAGATGAACCATTTACAGGCTGCCTGCATCCATTAGAAACATAGGTGCTAAACCAGGGATGAATTTCCTGTTTCACATCCAGTTGTCCAAGTTACACTTGAATTGGGTTAGGGAGGAATTCTGCTTCAGATGGATGGAGAGGCTGTTCCAGAGAATGAATTGTCTCTGGGATACATACCTGTCTCTCCAGCAGGTCCTGTTTATATCACAGGCAAGGTTTAAGTCTTTAGAGTGGGTAATTCTGGTGCTGTTTGTTTTGTGGATATGCAGGAGGTCCATCAGGGTGGGGTCTGATAATGCCTTGAATACAAGCATAGATCTTATCCTAACAGCCTGTAGGAGACCGAATACAGGGATAGGCTTTGCAGTAGTCTGTGTAGGATATGTTACTTATGCCCTCTGTTCTTTTAGTTCGAAACCTCTGTGGACATTCCAACTGTCAGATGTACCCGGTTAGGTACATACCAAAAGAGGCATTGCATTAATGATAGATGATGAATGCTGATTATAGTGGTCTTTCCTGGACCTAGATGCCATAGAATTGTTTATAAGTTGCACAACATAGAATGATTTTCCTCAGTGCTGTAGTCACATAATGGTCAAAGGCTAGATTACTGTCTGTGTGTCTCCAAGTCCCTGACTACTGGGTGGACTCTTGGGGATGTGTTGGCAGTGTGATAATTAACAGGAGTAGATGACTTTCCGAAGGATGCCATTATGGTTTTCTTGGCATTTACTTTCAGAGCATGGCTCTGACACAAGTAACTTGTCTGTGTCAACCCTTCCTGAAGAACATTCATGTTGGTGGGGTTTCTCTGACTGCTCCTAATTTGCAATTGTTTGCAAATCTGGTTAGCCAGAGGCTCTTGACACTGGCCTTGTCTTCAGTGATGTAAATGCCAAAAAAGGATTGGTCCCAGGACCAGTCTTTGAAAGACTCCACTTGTGACTGGATTTTTTTATAGTAGTGGACTCCCCAGTTCTAACTTCCTGGGTCCCATCTTTGAGCAAGATGGTTATTCACTGGGTGACATAAAGGTTTATACCTAACCTCTTGAGTTTATCAATAGTACCTGAGTGGGTTATTGTGTCAAATGCCTTGGCCAGGTTAAAGTAGGCAGTGTGAACTATTTTGCCCTCATCCATTGCTTTGGTGACCTTTTCAAAGAAATCCACCAAGCTGAGTAGGCATGATCTGCCCTTGATGAAACCAAGCTGAGTTGGGTCCAGTGTCTGGAGGTTTCCTATGCCACTATCGATCATTTCAATGGTAACTCTTTTCATGGCTTTGTGTATAAGACTATTGAGAATTATGGAGTTGCAGTTTCCAGGATCTGTCGATGGCCCGCCCTTGTGCGGAGGGATGACTGTTGCCATTCTCCTTTCGTGAGACACGCTGTCTGTTTGGAGGCTATGGTCAAACAGTGATTCCAGGGGACCTGATAGCTCATGTTTCATGCTATTTAGAAGGTATCCTGGAATACTGTATTGACCCATTGATCTAGTATTCTTGACCTTAGAGAGAGCATTGAGGATCTCTTTTTTAGTGATAGTAGGGGGGAGTTATATTTGGTGGCATTTCCTGAGGGGAAGTTGAAGGGGAGAAAGGAATAACATTAGAGCTGAATTAGTCTGCCAGTACGTTTGCTATATCTTCTGGCTCAGTATAGCTGGCTCCATTTACAATGAGGTCTACACACAATTGTATACTGCCTTTGAGGTTGTAGACATAGCTAAAGAATGCCTTGTGGTTTTCCTTGGCCTGGGAGGCCACATTTACCTCACATTTGGCTTTGGTAGACTTCCTTTGTTTTCTGAGTTGTTGGTTTAGTTTGATGAGGTGTGTTTATCCTGCTGGGTGCTGCACCTCCTAATTTTTGCTATTGTTTTCTTCCTCCTGTTATACGTCCGATTGATGTTGAGAGTGGCTTGTTTTTATGTTAGTTCTGTACTTATTCCAGATGGGTATGCAGTGCAGTCTTCATTCTAGATTCATTGTGATATGCCATGTATATGCCATGTATTTATTAAACAGATTACTTTTTTGGTTGTGCATTCTTTTGAATTTTAATGTTAATTGATGTTTAAAACTTAATCAATTACAAGAACATATATAAACTCCAAGAGCAATGGTGTCCTGCTCTTCATGATATTTGAAAATATTTACAAACTATTTGTCTGGCTTAATTGATGGCTGTGTGACATTATGAAATATACTTTTCAGTATAAAACCTAACTTTTATAACCCCTGACATTTCGTATTCCATTTCCATTTGAGTCTTTCAAGATGATTTTACATTTTATGATGACCTAATTAGAAACTGCAGTTGCTCGTAAAAAAAAAAAAAAAAAAAAAAAAAGTTCATATTATTTGAAGTTCTATAATTCAGTATAAAGTCAAGAGTATTATGCCCTCCAGAGCCATTCTTCTTGGTCAACAGTACTGGAGCACAATTACCCTGCAATGATGAGATGATTTGCCGTGCAGTGCTGTGCACCGATTCACAGTCACCCAAATTCCCTAAATGATAATAGCTTATTACTTGGGAAATTGCATGGCAGTGAATCATTCCACTGTGCAACTGAAGGAACTACATTGTGAAACACTTACCACCTGTGCTGTATGATGGGTAACAAGAGAAACACGTGTAGACAATGATGCCCTGGCCCAGCATCCTCCATATAAGCATTAACAATGACCACTTACACATTGACATGCCCCACTGATATACTGTCCTAGTGCTCATACATACACAGTGACACACCAGAATGCCCATGCATTACTGTTATTCACACGCAGCATAACCTACCTCCATTAGCAAACTCTGCAGGGTGAATTGGTTCTGATTCACTCTACACAGATTCCAAACACTGGAAGGGATATGTTTGTGTCCCCAGAATGCAGTACACATTTAATGCCTAGATTACCTTGCTGTGCCCTGTACTTATGCTTAATTTAGGTGTCTGTGATTACACTGTAAACTCTATACCTGGCAATGAGCAGAAAAAAGTCAATTACATATTCTCCTCCCACAGATTACTGCATTTGTATACAGTACGCCTAACCTAGCTGACTAGACCACACAGTGGCAATTCTAGGCAGCATCGATCTTATGAAGTAAGCATTCCAGCTTGTGCTTATATTGTATACTTTTGAAACAATGAATACTGGCCAAACAAGAACATTTACAGTTTCTTGTCGTTCGACTGAAAAATGATATTTAAAAATTTTACTTTAATTTTAGTCATGTGTTTAAATAATAAAGAACTGTCAGTTTGTGGAAAATTTTAATCGCCCAGAGAGTCTACATTTGGGGACAGGGATGCAGGAGATTGCAATCCACTATGATCATTCGCCTTCCTTATTTTCCCATCTACTATGTCAAACCCGTTTCTCTTTATATCGTACCACTCAAGGCTATACTCACTGATTTACATAGTTCTCTTTTATTCACTCATACTTTTCCGAAGACCCTCCTTTTTCTCTCTCAGTTCTTTTGATAATGTATAGATATATATTTTTATTTTATACTGACATCTTTTACTTGCATTTTCCTTTTTTCTGTTATGTACATGTAAAGTATATATTTAACTGATGAGCCTCTGTATATGCATTTATCTATACAGCCTTCATAGTTTCTTGTTGAACAATTGTGCAGTTTACTTGCTTTAAATGAGATATTTCTTTTTTTTTTTGGTCCTCTTGGACCTCATCTATACTGGTCCAGCCCCCAGTGCCCCATGTCCACAAAGGGTCTTCTAGCAATCTTCCTTCTCCCTCGATTTTTGGCTCATCCAAATTTCTGTCTGGTGTTCTTTTTTTTTTTTTTTGTTTAATGCCCTACTTACTTTATTTCTCCGTATCCCATGCTTGTTGGTTGTGTCTGAGGGTAACTCCCCTCTTTGGACCTTGCTGATATCAGAAACAACCCTTCCACCTAGGGTGGGCATACCCATCCCTTTTTCTGCTGCTCCATCAGTCCCCCAAGCTGCTAACTGTACCTGCATTGGTTGGGCTGGGCTGTACTCAGGGCTTTATCCTTCTATGTCACCTGAGTGGCTTGATTTAATATTTCTTTTGAATGCAAACTCATGGAGGTCAGTGTCTTACCCAGGTAAACAAATTTCAAATAAGAAAATAAATAAATATAAATAATACAATTATTTTTATTTCCCTGTATAGATGGGGAACTTTACAAAAGCAATACGTTTAACTGCTGCACAAACCCACACTCCAGTGTAGAGAAATAGAGGCACCACAGCTCATTTCACTAGGCTCAAAGGCAATGTAAAATCAATGCATAATCCAAGGTAATGATGAAAACTTTGTTTATTGTAAAAAACAAAAATACACTATCTTTGGGCCAACTGAAGTGAACTGTGGTGCCGCTCTTCCTCCATTTCTCCATTTCTCTAAACTTACAAAAGAAATCAAATGGGCTGAAGGATAGCAAGCAGAGTTTTTCATTGACAAGACTGCGGAAAAAAACAGCTCTGTTTAAGTATGAAGATACAAAGTTCGGTTATTTTGAGTATCCTGGAAGAGAGGAATGCAAATGCCAGCTTTGAGTGAGGATTTGCTGATTTCACATGTGGTAACATTTTTCAGATTAAACTGTGTGTGCATTAATTTCTAATAGTATAATAGTATAATCATTAACCTCCAACGCATTCATTTGTATATCTGAACATTGAGCTTTTATGCCATTTTGTACATTTTTTCTCGATGGCATAAGATTTAGTTGCCAGAAAAAATGATTTGGTTTAGGGATGTAAAGTGAAACCAATATTTTGTTAATTATAGCTTTTGAAGTAGTTTTACTTGAATAACAGTTGACTGAAGTAGGTAGAGAAAACTGATACTTTGTTAATCATAGTTTTTGATGTAGTTTTACTTGAGTAATAATAACATGGACTGAAGACACAGTATTTCTTTTAAGTCTTTCCAAAGAGACCGACAGTGGATTCCTTGTGTAATCTTTCTGTGTTTAAGCCAGTTAACAATAAGTTTAGCTCTTCTTGTAACTGAAGGATCTTCTGTATGAATTGCAAGTATCTCAGATATTTTAAATGTGATATTCTTGTTGATTTACAAAACACTTAAATTGTGAACATAGAACTGTTGAATTTTAAATATGCTGAAGGATATCTAATGATTAAGTCTTCATACTGGCCCTTGTTTTAGTCTCATAGCAACTGTTATGTCTTGCTTCTTGGCTGTCATCAAACAAAGTAAGTAATATCTTTCTAGTCTATATCTGACAGATATCTTGTAGTACATTTTAAAGTTTACTCTCTGGTAATAAAAACATTGTAAGCAGGAAAAAGTTTAGAAATTGGTGTAACCACAAATTATGTGCATTCTTGTACATTATGCATTTATGCAAATGAGGGCTTATTACCAGTAGCTAATAGGAATTTACAAGAGTTCGTTAATGGAACAGCATAAAAATTTGCTCAATCTTTTTTTTGCATAGGAGTTTTCCTACTGGACAATGCACCATTCAGATTCTGCATTTACTTCATCCCCTTTCCTTACGTGGATGTAAACTAATAATTGTTTAGGTCAGGTGCTTTTGAAGTCCCTTATTAAATAATTGGTGTTGTCCATCAGGTCTGATAATTCCCAGATCATTTAATATGAGTATACCTACTAGGAGTAGAGGACGTTTTCATCTTCAACTCCAAATGTTATAATAATGGTTATTTTCTAAGCACTGACGCAATTGAAGAGAAGCCAAAATTGTAACAATAATACACAACATAGAAAAACTACACATGAAACAGGGTTACAAGTGTATAAGAACTCTGAGTTCAAAAAATAGAATTAGTATAACTAGAATTAGTATGGCAACAGATAGCAAGTCCAAACATAAAAATCCAAATACTTAAAAACAAATTCCAACAAATGAAATATTGCACATATTATCTTAAAATACCTGTATGCAGAACAGCAACTTAATGGATAAATGTTGTTTTAAAAATGTAAAATAGGGCAAATGAAGCTGAGATAAAAAAAAACAAAACAACATATAGCCTTAATTAAATCAGCAACTGGTACAATCACAGCTGCATTAAGAAACAAGCAAAAACAAAACAACTACATGCAGGTATTCAACATTTCATCAGAAATCACATTAGCAGCACCAAAGTCAATAGTGTTGTGTGGTTGAAAAGTTCTGCAGGTTATGAGGGTGGTATACCTCAGCACAAAAGACATTGCCCCATCCCAGTGACCGTCTATCATTTAGCAGTAATCCACTTCTTTGTACCCCATTTCTGGACTCATCACCCCGTTCACATCTGATGGTATGCAAGACATGGAGAGCACATCCTGTAAACAAAATTAAACATTATCTCAGAGATATGTATATTTTTAATAATATTATAAAATATATACTGAAATGCACATCCTTTAATATTACACTCTTTGGGGCAAAGACATATGACATTATTGTAATAGTGCTAACTGAAAAAAAAAAAAGAAATCAGAGTACTTTATAGCCATCTGAAGTGCATGTAATTTTAATATCATCAACAAGAGTGCATTCCAGGTATCAAACCTGCTGCTGGATGAATGTGATGCTATTCTAAATTATATTAAGCCTCAGTCCATATGTCAGTGGTTAAAACGTAAACTTAAAATACTGTAATTGGCAAGCAACATAAGATAATTACACTTTGACATACTCAATCATTTTAAACTGTGTCTTAAAGATTTATGACATTATAATAATAATAATAATATAAATAATATAAGTCCAGATTCTGAAAGACTTGCTCTCAGTGTAAGTGACTTACCTTGGTGTAATGTTTATCTTTAAATACTGAAGGTTAGATTCAGAAAGACCTGCTGTCAGCCTGGTCTCAGTTTAAGTGGTCACTTATACTCAGAGCAAGGCTTTTGGAATTGGGCCCATACTATAATATAATAATTCATAGGTTAGTACTAGGCTAACAGCCCTTCTGGGCCATTTTAAGCCTAGCCAACTACCCCATATGAGAATCAAACCCTGTACCTTGTAACTGTAAGGTAAACACCTTAACCATTATGCCACCCCCCCCTAATCATAATGTTGTCATTCTGAGGACAAGATATAAGGAACTATAAAGCAATTGCTAGTCAGTTGAGAGACATGGGGGGGGGGGGGGGCACAAAGAAAAGAGTTACAACATTAATGGGTTTTAACATCTAAGTTAAAACTTAAACCAAACTTCAGAAGTACAAAAAATGCACACAATGCTCAGACGGTAAAAGCATGGAGTAGAACTTAAAGCACTATCATGCTATCAGCCACACAATAAAATTAGAGGCTAATAACTCACAGTAATTAGATATATGCCTTTTATCCACGATATAAATCGGTTATTAAGCTGTTGAAAGAAGCAGCTTGCTATTCGACACCCATAATAAGTATGAAAAAGATATGTCTTTTCTAAATTTGTAGTAAAAACACTTTGTTTTTAGAGGAAATAGTTAAAGCTACGCTAGAAATGCATTTATGTCATTTATATTCATTTGAACCTAATTGAAGTAATTCCATCATGGGACATTTTTGGCCATGACCCACTCATTCATCATGTTTGGAAGGTGAGAGAGAGTAGAAACTCCATGCAGCCACAGAGATAACATTGTGATTGTACACTGATATTGCCAGTTTTGAAACCCATTCCCTGAAGACATATGTGAGAAATGTTAACTGCTGAGACAGTATGCTGCCTGGGTTTGTGCATTATGTATTTAAATGCCATTGCATGTCTGAATAAAAAGCTGTGTCATCCTGTTTTGCTGCTAGAAACTCTGCTTAGTCAGACTTCATTATGACAGGAAGGCAAAGGTGACTCGAGTGAAGAATGCTAAAGCAGCAGGTTTAGCCATGTAAGTTTATTCGTATTACTGCTTATGCCCTATCATCTTGGCTGGGTCAGCCAGACAGCTTTTTATTCTGTGAACCAGAAGAACACATTTGGAAATGAGAGGCATTTAGTGCTTCACTAAAGTCACTGGTAAAGCATCTATGTCCTGTTGGGAAATTCTAGTTGGCCAGACATATCTTCAGCCGAAATGTCATGGATGACAAGTTAAACCCGAATCAGTCTAGTGCCTTTTAACTCTTTAGCTGTATGTTTAATGATGCTACTTCTTGTAAAAATAAATAAATAAATAAATAAATAAAGCAGAGTGAGTAACCTTGGGACAATCTCCATGTATCCCCATCTCAGGTAATTTTGTAGTGAGACTAGAAAGCATCATGACCAGTCACCATGTTGTAAAACTTCCATTTTTCCCCAAACTGTAGTATTACCCATTCATCTTTTAAGATATGAGCCTGAAGTAAAATCTGTTTATTATATTTCTTGAATAAAAAATGACCTTGCTGTGATCAGTGGCATGATCATAGTATCATAATCATCTCCATGGAAACACATTCTAGAAAGAACACACATCTGAGAAATCTTTGCATAAAATTATATGATGTCATGCAGTCATACTACACTATGATGTTATAGCATTGATGTAACATTTATGTCACCTTGGGTTTATTATCTTAGATGTACCAAGAATGTCCTGTTAATCTAAGGGTGTCAGATAGCTTTTCTCAGTTTGCAGCTAATAAAGACAATTGGGTGGGGATAAGAAAGCATTTATTAGCAGCTAAACGGCATGCAGTTCAGGAGACCATTAAGAAGCATAGCCCAAATTTCAAATTATCACAAAATACTGTCTGGTTAAGTGACTTGCTTAAGTTTACACAGCAAGCAAATGAAGGCTGAGCAAACCCTGTTCCACAGGAAGCATTTCATTAACAAAGCATAGCCTTAATCCTCTGTGCTAACTGCCAGCCAGTGTGTCTTTTAACATTAAGGAATTTCTGTTCCTCATAGGCCTATGATGAAGAAACTAGAGTAATCTGAACATTTGAACTTGTGACATGTATGTACGTATGTATATATGATATGTATATGTTACATGTATATACATTTGTGTACGTGTATGTGTTTTGATATATTCCAGCCCATTGAGTGTGTGTTTGGTTGACAGCTGTTTAGTTAACCATTTATGATTGAGTAAGTAGCTATTCGACAGGTGTCCAAGTTCAAACAATTCCTGGGGTTAGGGAATATGCCTTTACCCTGTGTTTGTGCGATCTCTGAATTAGTATATATATATATATATATATATATAATTATCAGGTGGTGTAGGGGGCAAAAGTTGTTTTATTTGTTTGTTTGTTTTTTTTTATTTTTGCATGTGCCAAGTCTGTTTTTCAGTGCATATGTAATTGCTTGTCCATGTATGCAGAGAGAGAGAGAGAGAGAGAGAAAGAGGGGTAAATTAGATAAATATCTATATCTATCTACCTATATATCTATTTATAGGTATAGTTTAAAATGTTGACACATCAAAATGCAGAGACTCAAAATACAGACAAATCCCACATTAAATTTATAGGGAAAAAGAGACAAACACTCTAGTTTTGTGATTAATTTACACTAAGTATACACTAAAATGAAACAAACAAAAATATCCTAAAACCTACCAATACCATAGACATAGATTGTCTGAATAGTATGAGCGTTATAGAATTTTTAAATTTTTTTAGATAGGGTGCAGGGTTAGGGGCAGGAGCAGGGTTATGGTTACGGCTAGTATGTATTATTAAGGTAGTGCAGGGATTCTGAAACATGTTACATCAGCCTCAACTTTGTCTAATATACCACATTGAGCAGTAATGCTTCAGTTCTTTACCCAGGAAAGTCTGAGAACATGATTCCTAAAGTGTGATAGAGAGAGGCATTCAGAATCCCAGTAAATAAAAGATCAAAACTCAATTTAATGAATGTGGGCATGGTGGGGTTTGAACTCTACCACAGGATCACCACTTAGGTCAGAGTTATTGAAACTATGCCACATCAGCTGCTGGGGAGTGGGGCAACCAGTACGTATACTATGTACATTGTACTGTAAGGATTGTTTCTGAGCTCAACAGTACCGTATTCAGAATGTAAGAAATGAAATGGATTGTAGGAGATAATGAATTAATTCTTACATTCTATAGGCATAAAAAGTTGTGATTATACAATGTGTAGTGCAGTACGTTGTATCCTCTTCATACTGCATAATAACTACTTTTATTAAAGACGTATTGGGGGTAGACGAGTGGTGTAGCCTGTAATTACGGTCAGGAGTGGTGCCTACAGCACATGCAAGACAGCAACAGAAATGCACTGTAAACCAGGAGAAGAGCAAGGAGTGGAAAAAAGTATGACAGGTGCATAAAGATGACTTTTTTCATATGAAGTGAAATTGCATGTTTATACGATAAGCATATACATGATAATAAAATATAACTGTACTGAAACATAGGCAGTCATTAAAACTGCAATCAGAACTGTAGCTACATTATCTGGAGCCCGGTACAGTTCATTGATATAGTTCCCCTTCAACTCTAAGTTGGGGGCCAAAATAAATAGTCTCCAAGAGTGGACCCAAAAAAGCTCTCTCTTATTGGCTTTCAGGATTGAGTGCTTTAGCTGTTATATCGTTACCACTTAAGCAGTCAGGGCAGGTTAATTTATGTATCAGTCATGCTTTCCATCAATCATGATCTCTGTACTGAATGTTAGTCATGCTGGGTGTAGTGAACCCAGTACAAGCAGGTCTTTACAGAAGGATTCACAGTTCCTGTTTCTAAAGCATACCAGTACATCATTTCTGATATATACCTATGGTACCCGTAGTTAAAATATTATTTTCCTTCATTTTAATGATAGTTTTCTGTTGCACAATGGAATTTTAACTGGCAAGCTGTCCAAAAAAGGGAGACCAAGAGCAGATGAACAGCTTGCTTAACATTTCATCATCATACATCACCTCTATGTAAGATGAGGATCAAGCAAGCAAAAAAAAAAATAAATAAATAAAAAATAATCTTCTGCATTGCTGAAACTATAGCAAGCCACTTGCTACAAATGCAGTTATTCGTGGCTTGCTACTTTGTGAAACTACACTCAAAATGCTTCAGCCATCAGAGGCGTAACTGGATTAGACCAGCACAATGTGTCTGTCACTTGAAGAGCCAAAAAAACCCCAGAAAAAAACGTGATCAGGTACCTGGGGCTGCTGAAATGCAGATGCCAATCAGGTCCCATCTCTGCACTGTACGCACGACTCTCCTACGTCACATTTTCAACTAAAAAAAAAATGAATGCTTCTTCTTTTGGCACACCAACCAGCTGAACAGATAGGTACACCCTCCACCTTATGCTCCAGCTGTTCAACAAAATAACCAAAACAACAAATTTCCTTGTACTGACAGAGTAGCGAAATACATGCAGTAGCGAAATACATGCCCCCCCCCCTCCCTCCTGCCCCAGCTATTCAATGAAAGAGGGGGGAAAAAAAAGGTCCACTCTGTACTGACACACAAACCGAGAGGCCAGATACACACCCCGCCCTCCCTGAACTCTTCAATAGAGGAGCAAAAAAAAAAGTCTGTAATCCTTCTTCCTCACATTTCAGTTAAAAATAAATCGTTTTTACTTTTAAACTTTAGAAAACTGCTTGCCACAAATTTACAGTTTTATACCCCACATTGAACACTACAGTGCTCAGGTTTTACTTAAAAATTATTTTTTTTAATTTACTTCTAAAACATAGCAAATTGCTGGGTTGCAACCAAATGCCAAGATTCCCATTTAACAACAGACAAGACATGGCTTACAACGATAGCTCTCTGATTTTAGTAACAAAAAAAAAAAAAAAAAACATGAAGAAAAGCAAGATTTTTTTTAAACTGCAGCAAATTGCTGTACAATGTAGCAAATAGTTTGCTACAGTTTAGACCATAAACAGAGTGCTATACCACTCAAGTTTGACTGTAAGTACAATACTGGCTTTTAGTAGCTGGTGTGCATTGATGTGCGATTCGATCATCCAATTGTGATTGTCCAACACTTTCCACCTGGGGCATTTGCCTCACTCATCCCACCATAGCTACTTTCCTGTAAGCCATTACCATAAATACAGTATTGCCATTCATTTCTGAATACCAGTACTTCACTTTCCCAAAACTCGCATCTGCTGATTGTACCACCTAAGACCTTTCAGCTGGGGCAGCCACCCCCCTTCACCTCACTGTAACTGTGTCACTGAGTACAACAGCGTTGGTGGAATCTGAGAACAAGTAAACTGCTGAGATATGATATTTCAATCTCATATTATTAAATGATGAAATCTATACATTCACCTACAATATTTCCACAGTTGACCCGAAGTGTACAGCCTGCTGCACTAAGGATTTTTCTGCCTGTTTAGATAAATGCATTAATCTAACTGTCCCCTCTTGAACTAAATACATTGGGAAATTCAAAAATAAACCACCCTGGAGGTCAGTTGATATAAACAGACTGTATAACAAAAGGAAGAATCTCTTTAACTTACCACATAAAATTAGTATCTCCCCAGCATGAGAATAGTATAAAAAAAAACTCACCAATAAACTGAATGCCCCTATAAGAACTAGCAAGGTATTTCACGAACTGATACCATTATCTGATAACAGCGGTTCCTTTTTCAGTTGTGATAGAAAACTAAGAAATAATTTTCAACATTGTTCTGGACTTTTCCATAGTGATGCCCCCTCTCCCACCCACTCAAACCCAAATGAAACTGCAAACATACTGGACAAACAAATTTGATGCCAACTTCTGCCCTGAAACTCCATTTAATCTCCAGTCATCCCTGAGTCACTCCCACCCCTTACCATTACTAAGAAACTACTTGTCACTAAGGTACTTTCAAAGACCAAAACACTTTTTCCATGAGTTCTGATAGTGTACTGGGTTGTCTAATTAATCTTGCCAAACATGCACTGACAGAACCCCTCCTTAAACTGTTTAACATATGTCTAACAACAAGCTTTGTAACTGAATCCTGGTCCATTGCTATGGCAATGCTGGTACTACCATCACTATCACTACAGCAGCCACTATTGTAGGAATGCAGCAATTTACAAGAGTGGACCTGCCATGGACTCTGGAAAATCCAGACATACCTGCCTTGTGAGTTTGATTGGTAAAGCCATGGAGAGAGCACCATGACCAACCTAATATAGCATGATATCAAAAATTTTGTTAGACTCAATCAACACAATTTGGCTTTGTAAAGGGGAGTTTGTCCCTGCTAAATTTCATCAGTTTCTTTGAGAAGGTCAGTCAAGCAGTGGACAATGAGCAGACTATTCTTGCTGTCTGTCTAGATCTGGCTAAGGCATTTGGCACTACACCACATATAGGAATTGTTAATAAGATAATGGGTTTAAACTTTGATCCCTGTGTGGTAAGATGGATCGCCATCTGGCTCAAGGTCAGAATGCATGTTGTCTGTGTATGTAATGCCTCTTTAAAAAATACAGGATGACCAGTGCTTGGTCCCCTCATGTTTGATATTTATTCCTCTGAACTCAAAACTGTTAACAATGATCTCTGGTTGTCCAAATTTACTGATAACTGCAAACTGGGTGCAAGTTTCAAATCCACTAAAGTTACCTTTTTCTTTCAAAATGAACTAAGACAAGTTAACACTTGGTGTTCAGAAAAAGGGTTGAAACTAAATGCCAAGATTCTCCTTCAGCAAACAGCTAATCAGTGCAGTCTACAGCACTTACAATACCATATTATGAAGCAAGAAAGTGATTACAGACCTAAGCATCTGGTTAGAGGTCCCTCTCCATTAAGTATCAGTGTAGTCAGGAAATCCTTCTGTATTTCACAAAGGCATCTATTCTAAATCTAAAGAAGTCATTTTTCCCTTCTATTCTGGACACATAACAAAAAAAAAATATACATTAAAAACCACTGAGTTTCCTAACCATAAAGATCTCTGGTTTCAAAACTGTTAGTTACCATGAAAGTCTGGAAGTCTTTTCTCTGTAAATGGTGTCATTTAGTCATACCATGGTGTGCAGTTGCATAGTGTACATGTGGTAATATGTAGAATGTATGTTGACAGAATGCTAGCCACGCAGTACAGAAGCACTTTAATGAAACTTAATGGCTACAGCCTCAAGTTTTACAAAACCCAGCAAGACTTTTCATTTTTGCCAAACTAAAAAAGAAAAATATATATATATGTGGCGTACACCTCACAGTAAACATTTCCATGTCAGATTCAGCCCTGCCATGGTGCTGCAACCAAAGTTGGCTGCCTCTCTGGTCGACCACAAAAGCTAATGAAGCATTTTGCTGGAGTGGCCTATGCTAATTAGTCAAGTACTCTCCTCACCAAGAATGCCTGAGGTAAGGCATTTATGTGGTCACGTGATTCAGGGAGTCACTCAGCTGCACATGTTGCATCAGGTCCTATGTTAATGAACATTACCAAATGTTCATGTATCATTCAGTTGTGATGGAGGTAAGTGCAGGTTTGTTAAGGTGTGTGTGTGTTTGTGTGTGTGTGTTTGTGTATGTGTTTGTGTGTCTGTCTGCAAAGTCGCAGTAGAGAGGTTAGTTGGGAGTAGACAGGGTTGTTTTTCTTTTTTTTGTGTGTTATGTGTGTGTGTGTGTGTGTGTGTGTGTGTGTGTGTGTGTGTGTGTGTGTGTGTGTGTGTGTGCGTGCGTGTGTGTGTGTGTGTGTGTGTGTGTGTGTGTGTGTGTGTGTGTATGTGTTTGTGTGTCTGTCTGCAAAGTTGCAG
This sequence comes from Protopterus annectens, assembly GCF_019279795.1. NCBI lineage: Eukaryota > Metazoa > Chordata > Ceratodontiformes > Protopteridae > Protopterus > Protopterus annectens. Next base: position 183,771,550 of record NC_056746.1, on the reverse strand, counting down.
TAGAGACGTTAGTTGGGAGTAGACAGGGTTGTGTTTCTTTTTTTTGTGTGTTATGTGTGTGTGTGTGTGTGTGTGTGTGTGTGTGTGTGCGCGCATGTGTGTGTGTGTGTGTGTGTGTGTGTGTGTGTGTGTGTGTGTGTGTGTGTGTGTGTGTGTGTGTGTGTGTGTGTATGCATGGATGTGTCAATAAGTGTGTGTGAATATGTATGTGAATTTGTGAATATGTGTGTGTGTCTGGGGGGAAGGCGTACTTCCACACTCCCCTAGACTAATGCAACATTGAGAGGAACACTAGACACCAGAGATAGCTCTTTATAATGCACTTTAAAGACATGCCAAAATTCATAGAACAAAGTTTTGCAGCATGAAAGACATGGGGTGGGGGGAACACTAAACAAAAGAGATACTCTATGTGGTGTGCCCTAAAGATGCCTAAAAAGATTCCAATCCTGTACCCTCAGCAGTTACAACACAGTGTGCCAGTCCTCTGTACTACTACCAGTCATCAAGGATAAATCTAAAATATTATATTAGTCTTTGAAAAAAAATAAAAGTAAAGAGCGGGGGAGTTTCAAACTCTGCACCCTTAATACAGAAAGCAGCAGTCTTAGCATGCAATGCTAAGAGATCGGCTAATGTAGCAAAATTTTCTTGACTTAATAAGAAATACGAAACTCTAATGCCTGGCATTATTCAATAATTGCATCAGTCTGTGAATTACGAGGGACACAGTACCAATAAAAGGTAAGAGCAGGGGTGTCATGTGAAATCAGGGAGAAACATTTGAGAGGGATTTGGGGATGTGTCCATACCTCTCAACTGTCCAGATTTTTGCCTCATATTTTTGGTCTGTTCCTCATAAAATTTGTGGTTTTCTGGATATTTGTAGCAAATCAGTGAGGACTGAATTCACTAAATAATGGTAGGCATTTGTGTTTCAGACTTCATATCCTTCAGAAAATGCATAGTAACACAAGACCTTTTATTCTAGCAGCTTTCTAAGTTTATAAGAGCAATATTTAAATGTGTCCCTATTTTGTGGGCTTTGTCCCCCATTATTTTTACCTTTGTCCAGATATTTTTGTGATAAGAGGTTGAGAGCTATGGATGTGTCTATAAGAAGGGAGGCTTTGGGACAAAGCCAGGAGGAACACTAGACAACACCAGGGAGAATTTGTTTTAAATATGATTTAGAGTCACTTAGAAAACAGATCGAGCATTGCAATTCAGTTTCTGATCAATAAGAAGTTTGAAACTCTGTCTAGCATTATCGACTGACTGTAATCATCCATGAAAGGTAAGAGGAAACACTGGAGATAAATAAGAAGCAACACTGAGGATGTTCTGTCACCTCAGGGACAGGTAGGAGGCATGTCAGTGTGTGACTGAACATGTGCATATGTGTGGGAGAATGAATGGGGGGCAGTGCCTGTGCCAACATGGTCCATGGGCTGAAAGCACTGACTACTGCATGAAAGTGCTGATTTACACTTGCAGTAGTTAAGGGCAATTCAGAGACATGCAAATTAGCCAAAATGATGTATTTTTTTCATTGTGGATAACAAGTCTCTGAATCACAATTTCCCACATTGTGGAAAAAAGTTGCTCTTTCTGCTAGCAGTAGGGTTCGTTTTGAATTCCCAGGCATGTGTTTCATGTAGACACTTCCTCAGTGTGCACAGAGAGGATGGTGCATACAGGTGTTGTTCATGTGCTACACAGGGACAAAACTGTCTACCCATAATTCTGTCGTTACATTTCATTAGCTTGTACATATTTTTGGAGCATTACTTGATTTTTCCTGTTTTCATAATGCTTTAGAAATGTTTTTTTTAAACAAGAAACATCTTTCTTAAATTATCACTTATGAGATAGGCAATTATACATTTATAACAAAGGAAAAGAAACCATATTGACATTCTTTTAGTTGCATTCCTCCTCCAAAACATTAGTCTGCATGTATTGTTCCCACAATTCCCATTTTTTCTATGTAATTTGCTCCTTCCCTTTTCTGAAGATCCCATTTCCAGTTGTTAATGCTTCAGAAATGCCAATATTATTGATCAGCATCTGCATATTTATCGCTGAGTATATATCATGTGTCCAGTGGTAACAGTAACAGCCTGTCATGTTCGAGTTTGCCTCCTACAGTCAACACTGTAACACTATAAATATAACAAGGTAACAATCACTGGACTCTGATACATGTGTCATGTGTATCTTAAGATTTTACTTCCTTTGCAAGATTGCACAGACCATGCAAGTGCCTTATGGGTGCTGCCTGACAGCACTGTCGTTAATTGCACATTACAACAGCTATAGTAGTGTTGGAGTCATCATATTGAGATGAGTGAATTGCAATGTTACCAAAACGTGCTTATCCACACCTTTTTCACACTCAGCTTGGGACAGTGTCTTGTTAACTGACTTGCTCAGAGTCACACAGGCAGTGGAGGCTGTTGGAATCAAACCTTGCACCAGTGGACCACAGGAAATTGTTCATCTCCTTAATGCTGTAAGTCAACTACCAGACATAAGTACATGGAGTGCTACAGCCACCCTAACCTACTGTATTTACTTGTAGAAAAATCAAGCATGTTCTGAATGACTGCTGTTGCTGCAGAAGAGGAACAGCAAAATTTGACTCTGCTTTGTAATGTTTCCTACTGTTTGCATACAGAGCACTGTAGCACAAAAGTAATTAGGGGGAGTACTTGATACACACTGTAGGTAGAGGTTTAACTGTAACTTCACAGCATATGCATTAATGTGTAAAGCATGCATTATTCCCTTCAGGTTGTGAGTATGTATTGCTATACAGGAACATTAAGGAGTCTATTATTAACTTGGTAATGAATTATAAATATCAACTGGGAAAGAAAATTACCATCATGCTTGCAATATATTATTAGCACTGGAAATCAGTGAAGACTTTTTACATTGTTGTGGTGACTGGCTTCTACTTTTTCATCTATAATACTTTAATAAACAATTTTTTATCCAGACATATCTGGTAAAACAGGGATCTCAGAAGAAAATAGGGTACTGTACTAAACGCTCCCTACATTTGCCTATACACTGTAATGTCATAACAATTATCAGAGACACTTAGGTAACATTTCCTGTAATTTGCATTACATGTAAATGTCCATAGCAGGCATAGTACTTAATGGTAAAAATCTACTTTGTAGCAGATGTGACAACTTTAATGCATTCTGGGAAGCCTCTTGCACTTTGTATATAATACTAGAAATGGATATATATATATATATATATATATATATATATATATATATATATATATATATATAAACAGTATATATTTTATAGTCATGTGTGTGTGTGTGTGCGTGTGTGTGTGTGTGTGTGTGTGTGTGTGTGTGTATATATATATATATATATATATATATATGTGTGTGTGTGTGAGTGTGTGTATGTATATATATATATATATATATATATATATATATATACACACACACACACACACACACACACACACACAGTTCATACTAGGCTATCTGCCCAAGGGCATTTATAAGCCTAGCCCAGCGTTTTGTGGCTTTCGCCACCCCTCTAGTTTGAAGGAAACTATGCCCATTATTTTGCTGTGCCTCTGTCAAGCAGTGACACTGAGGTAATCCCTGGGGTATATTTGCGATCTCCCATCCATTGGTCAAGATTTCTCTTGAACAAGGCCAGCGAGGTGCTCTGCCTCACATGTACCAGGATTTTGTTCCACAGCATAGGGAGTCTCTGGGTGATGAATCTGTCCCTCCAACACGTCCTATTAATAACCGTGTCCAGGTTTAAGTCTCCTGCCCTTGTGGTTTTGAGGGATCTAGATTTTTTGAGGTGAAGCATGTTCATCAATTCTGGGTTGGACATGGCCTTGTATGTCAGGCACAGATCACCTCTGAGCAAACGGTAAGCGACTGAATAGAGCTGGAGTTCCTTCAGTCAAGGCAGCATAAGACATATTTTTGAGGCCCTTTATCCTTTTGGTGAAGAACTTTTGGGGCCTTTCCAGCTGCTGCAGGTGTCGGGTCAGATACATTCCGAATGGGGCATTGTACTCAATCATTGGTCTGATGAGTGATGAGTACAGGGGGACGATGACCTCCCTTGATCTAGATGTGAATCCCTTCATGATCAGGTGGGCAATGTAGAAGGTCTTCCTAACTACTTTGGCAACGTGAGTGTCAAACGAAAGGTTACTGTCAACCTGGGTCCCCAGATCCGTGATAACCTCTTCTGTGCTCAGTGGATTGCCACCTATATGGTAGCTAGGGGTAACCTTGTTTTTCCCGAGGGGTATGACTATGCATTTCTTGGCATTTAACTTTAGGCCATGGCTCTGGCACCAGTTATCCGTTTCTATGAGACCCTTCTGACGGATATCTGTGTCAGATGTATTCTCGACTATGGCGCCCAGTTTGCAGTCATCTGCAAATTTTGTCAGCCATAACCCTACTGTGTTTGCTTGTACTTCTGAAAAGTAGATGCTGAACAAGAGTGGGCCTAGGACTGAGCCCTGTGGGACACCACTTGTGACAGGCTTTGAGTCTGACATGGCGCTAGCAACTCTGACCCTGTGGGTTCTGTCACTTAGCCAGTTTGCAACCCATCTTGTGATGTATGGGTTTACATTTAAGCTGATGAGTTTTTCAATGATACCTGAGTGGGGTATTGTGTCGAAGGCTTTTGCCAGGTCGAGGTAGGCTGTGTGGACTGCCTTTCCCTCATCAATTGCCTTTGTGACTGTTTCAAAGAAGTCAACCAAGTTTAAAAGGCATGATCTGCCTTTGACAAAGCCAAACTGGGTTGGATCCAAAGTCTGCAAGTCCCCTATATCTTTATTTATTTATTTTTCATATATGAAACATTTTGTTAGAGCTATAGATTTCTCCATCTGTAATACAGTACTAAAATTCTTTAGAAGGTTTTGGTAAATCCATTCCCTATCCTGGTAATGAATGGGTGCAAGGCATTGAAACCCTTTCTGGACAGAGCACTGGTTTACCCACAGAAAACTCACTCACTCACTCACTCACTCACTCACTCACTCACTCACTCACTCACTCACTCACACATCATATGCAAGCCTATGGACAGCTCAGAGAATGCCATCACTGGATGGTGGTAGAAGCCTGGAGTTCTCAGAGAAAACCAATGTGGACTTTAAGAGGATATGGAAACTCCACACAGAGGACACCACAGCCAGAAATTGAACCAGGGAACATAGATAACCAATTGCTATGATGTTTTTACCACTGTGAAATGACAAAAATCATTACATGACAAAACTGCTGAACCATAGATGTAATTATGTAGAGTTGTGTAATTACGCACATTGTGTAGTAGATACAAATAAAGGAAAGATTATTTTGCCTTGTTGTGGAGTTTGATGCTGTGCTGCAAAAACTTTGTCTTTCATTGCTGTGTTTTCTCTAATGTGAAATGAATGCATCCAATTCTGTGTATACAGCATTAGTTTGAAGAGTTGACATTTTTGCTGAACTGGTTAATTTGAGTCACTTGGTTGTTTCGTCTCAGTCAGCTGTAATAGCTTTGCAGGTAGTCACTTTAGCTGCTTCAGCTTAAATTTGTTAATAATTATGAAGATGGAATACAGTCGGGGGTGGAGGGTTGGAGGTTGGGTAGGAGTATAACAGTTCCCCACACTTGGGAGATCTAATAAGTACTCAGTCTGACCCTTTTTTTAATTTTAAAATAAAGTAATGTTTCCATTTGGCTGAAGCATGTTATCTTAAAATGGTTCATTCCTGTCTAGATATGCATCTCAATGGCTATAATATTTTGTGTTACTTCAGACAGCCTTCAACCTGAAAATTAATCATCTGCTTAGATATTAGCCATAACCTGGAACTCTTTACCACTAACCATTAGGCCAAATTCTAACCTTCTTTCATTTAAACACTCACTAAGGAATTCTTATCCAAGTCTTCAGTCAGACCTTGCTCCAGTACTGGTTAAACTCTTACCCCATAATACTCAGCTTCTCTGCAGTTTATCTGCTTATTTCCATATCTCCTCTCTTAATATCTATAGAAATATGTCATTTTGTTCAAAAAGCAAGCATTTTTCTTTCAGCTTTTTCTGTAACATTATATGGTCTCCACTCTTAATTTCACGTACTAAAAATGCTGTTATATAGTTTATCTCACTTAGTATCTTGCCGTTGTATCTACATTTTAATGTAGTAATGTTTTTCAATTACTTATATATTTGAACAAGAACTGGGTATTATTACCTGTGACCCAGTCACATCCAGACATGTTGGAGGATGTCTCTGCAGTTACCAAGGGAAACCAAAGGTCATTAACTGAGCTGTTAGGAAAGTGAATTTTTGAAGTGGCAAAGTAAAGTGTGTCTACTGCACTTATTGTCAGTATAGAAGAGAAATTCATCATTTTATGTATAAATAAGCAGATGTTCTTCGTGTTTCACTGTTGCAGTTATCACATTTGGGTTATCTGCCTGCAGGTTGCCCTCAGTCGGCCTGAATACCAGAGTCTTGGGATTTCTGCGTTGGATGCTGTCACTTCTTCCATGACATCAGGACGTCAGGGGTATAAAACAGGCAGCCGATGCCATTACATCAGTCTTTCTTGCCGTGCGGTGCCCAAAGCAGAAGCAGTTCGCAAGTGCCTGTCGGCCATCTCCTGAAATTTTTGTTTTTCAAGTTTCAGACCTGAAGTCTTCTAAAAGATAAGTACCCCATTGGGGATCCTTTTTTCTTGCTCTAACCGATGTCAGAAAAAATTAATAATTGTCTTGTCTGTGGAAAGCAAATACCTCACAGAGATTTTCATTCTTACTGCATCACCTGTCAGGCCCAGACGACGATGTCCCTTGCTGTCGGTTTTGTGCCTTGTTCAACGCCTGAACTATTCATCTTTGGGCTATTTCTGTCACTAAATTCTTTTGCTCTCGATTTCTGTATTCCGAAATGGCTTCAATAAGCCATCTGACTACTGATCTTCTGGAAAAACATAAGGATAAGGACAGAGACAGACAGCATAAGTCCAAAACTGCAGACGATGCTACCGTTAAGCTAGTCGCCAGTCAGCCGGTACTCAGTAAGGCACTTTCACAGCCCCTGATACCCACTGCTACAGATTCGCAGGCCTCTACTGAGACCCATTTGGAATCCGGTATGCCACGAGATGGTTCTTCGACTATGGAACCTGAGGATGTCTCTGCCTTGGATAGGTCCGGAGCCGCTGTGCAGGCTCCAGCTTCTGAGGGTGTATTCAGGCCTTCTGATTTTTATATTAAACCGACGACTTCATTTCAAACCAAAAATACTGAATTTATCAGGCCTAGACTTCGCACTACTCCTAGGAAACTGATGACCAAAGTGCATTCTCAGGCCCACATGCCACAAAAATAAATGCTTAGAATGGCTGAAGACCTCAATACCTTAATTGGGGGAAGTCAGCCTTTCCCCTCAAAAAGACCAAGAACTGATTTTCCTTCTGATTCTTCAAATCAGGAGTCTGATAACTCTGATCCTTTTGATTACCAGGACATACCCTTATCTACCTACGAGGATTCGGATGCAGAGGACTCCATTCCCTCAGCTTCCCTTCCAGAAGATTTTTCTTTTGGTGAAACCCTGCATACCCTTAGAGAGCATTTCTCAGTCCAAAAAGAGACTTAGAGAATTTTTAAACTTGCCTCAGCACAGGCCTCTTGCTATCCCTCCTGTTCTGGAAATTGTAGATGATGTCTTCTTGAAATCCAGCCTTAACCCTGATACTTTGCCTCCAGCTCCCAGGAAACCTGACAAGTACTACAGAGTACCTGACTCCCACGAATTCCTCTTTAAGAATCTCACTGCAGATCCAGAGACCATTTCCCAGAGACCTAAAGGTATTAAGGCTACAACTGCCATAAATCCTACCCCTTCGGACAGGGATTCCAGGGCTTTAGACAGATGGGGTAAGAAGGTATACACCTCTGCTACTCTTGCCATTAGGGCTTTAAATTGCCAGTTTCATATGTTAAAGTATCAGCATCATATTATGGAGCTAATTAAACAGAAAATGATGTTGATTCCTAATTGTGCAGAACAGAAAGATTTACAAGAGTTAATGCATTCTGCTAACCAATTTGGTAAACATACCTTACAATGTGGGTTTGATGCCTTAGAAGCATCTTGCAGGGCTGCTGTCACTGGGTCTGTTCTTAGAAGGCATGCTTAGCTTAAAGAACAAAACTTGCCAGATCATGTCAAAGCAAAATTACTAGATGCACCATTAAACCAAGAGCATCTGTTTGGCAATAAAGCAGAAGAAGTCGTCAAAAGGATGGAGGAGAAAACTAAATCTGTGCAAACTTTAAAAATTTCTTACAAGTACAGCCACCTAGATTCAGTAGGCATTGGCCTTCTAAAAAATTTTATTTTTCAGTCCCTTCCAGGCCTTCTCAGTCCAAACCCAGGGGCAGCAGACCACCAAGACTACAGTCTTAGGTTATGCACATGTCTAAGCAATGGAGTGCTCCCACGTCCAAAACAGGGAGTAGTAAGCCGCCATCCTATGATAAAATTGCACAACAACTTATCCTTAACTCTTCCAAGCCTTGCCCAAGTACTTTCACCTTTAGGAGGGAAACTTGCCCAAACTGGGATTACATTACCCAGGACAGATGGGTCTTAAACATTGTTTCCCAGGGATACAGATTCCACTTCCACTCTCTCCCAACCTTAAGCGGATCGCCAGACCTCCCCCCAAACCAGTGGGCAGAGGCCCAAAAGCAAGTACTTTCTCTTCTCAGTATCAAGGCTATTCAGCCTGTCTCAGCAGAACAAAGGGGACAAGGCTTTTATTCCAGGCTGTTTCTGGTACCCAGAAAAGAAAACTTTTGGTGTCCTATCCTGTATCTGTCTATTCTCAACACCTTTCTGGTGGTTCCAAAATTCAAAATGCTAACTCTCCAACAGCTGCTTCCTATGCAAGCCAAGGACTCCTGGCTAGCAACCCTAGACTTAAAAGAAGCTTATCTGCACATCCCCATAAGGGAATCTTGCAGGAAATACCTACATTTCAGATCAGGCTCTATGCATTATCAGTTCTCTGCACTTCCCTTTAGCTTATATACTGCATCCAGGGTATTCACAAAGTGCCTAACTCCAGCCATTGCATATTGCAGGCAGAGAAGAATTCAAATTTACCCATACTTGGATGATTGCCTGATTCAGGCGGACAGTCAGGAATTGCTACTACAGCACCTGGCATTTGTAAAGAGACATCTAACTTCACTGGGGTACACCATCAACGAAAATAAATCACATCTGGTACCCAGCCAACAGATTGTATTCCTGGGAGCAAGCTTGAACCCAACTTCCCAGATGGCATTCCTCACTCCAGAAAAACACATTTATTTGACAAACTACTTCAACCTGCTGGCCACCAAAACCTGGCTATCTGCAAGAAAAATACTGCAAGCCCTAGGGTTCATGGCCTGTTGCATTCTACTAATTCCAAATGCAAGACTGCATATGAGGAAACTTCAATGGTATCTAAAAAGTCTATGGTGTCAACATTCTCAGGACCTGGAAACAATGATTCCTATCATTCCTTGCCTAAGGACAGAGTTCCTTTGGTGGGCAGAAGCCTGCAACCACAACAAGGGATTCCCTTTCACTCTACCACCTGCTGCCCAAACTCTAACAACAGACGCATTAGACTATGCATGGGGGGCTCACATGGCAGGGCAATGCATTCAGGGCAAATGGAGCCCAAAGCAAATGCACCTGCATATCAATCAAAAAGAAATGTTAGCTGTACAGAATGGTCTGACAGCCTTCAAAGGCCTTATTCTTCTAGGACAACTGTTGGTAAAGACAGACAACACCACAGTTATGTGGTACAAAAACAAGCAGGGGGGAACCCCTTCCTACCCACTCTGCAGATTAGCCATGGCTCTGTGGAACACAGCCTTGAGCAACCAAGTGCACCTGCAAGCTCAATTCCTGCTAGTAAATTCACTGGAAGACAACTTAAACAGAAATCTCATGGACCCACACGAGTGGAAACTGGAACCCAAAATATTCAAGCTTTTGAGGAACAGGTGGGGGGCACCAGAGGTGGACCTATTTGCTTCCCCTTAGAACTATCAATTGAGCAAATATTGCACCAGAACTCCCCACAGACAAGCTTGGAAAGTGGATGCCCTGTTTTTTACCTGGGAAAGCCTCTCAATCTATGCCTTCCCCCTCTGCCCCTCCTCTCGAAGGTTCTACTAAAGTCAACAGGGCAAACCAAGGACAATCCTGATTGCACCAGACTGGACACGCCAGCACTGGTACCCTCTTTTGCGCAGTCTGACAGTAGTGCCACCATGGCACCTGCCACAGACCCCACCCCTGCTGTCCCAGCAGGAGGGCCAGATTTTGCACCCTCAGCTGCAGACCCTGAACCTAGCAGCCTGGCTCATCCCTTGAACTCATCACCAGCAACCCTCAGTAAGCAGGTGCTGGATGTCATTCTTGAGGTAAAGAGGCCTAGTACTAGAAAATCCTATTCGGAAAAGTGGAAAAGATACTGTTCCTGGAGCCAGCCTCAGGGAATGGACACAACTGTGCCCAGCTTACCTCATATACTTGATTACTTAACAGAAATGCTCCAGAAAGGCCTATCTTTTTCTTCAATTAAGATTCATGCCTCTGCCATCTCAGCTCATTATAATACTGAGCCACCCCTCTTCTCTCACCCTCTGGTCAAACAATTCCTGAGAGGAGCCAAAAAATTAAGACACCCCCCCCCCCCCCAGGAGAGCTCCCACCCCAGCCTGGGACCTTTAACTTTGTATTGGAAAAGCTCACCCCCCCCCCCTTTTGAACCTGCTGCTACAGCAGAGTTAAAATTCCTCTCATGGAAAACAGCTTTACTTTTAGTCATCACTTCAGCAAGAAGAGTGTCTGAATTGCAGGCTTTATGGCCGTGGAACCCTTCATTATCTTCCATACGGACAGGGTTTCCCTCAGGACTAACCCATCATTTATGCCCAAGGTGGTATCTAGTGTGGCTTTAAACCAATCCATTAATTTGCCAACTTTTTTCCCTAATCCTCAGAATAAAGGGGAAAGGATCCTGTACTCCCTGGATGTGCACAGGCAGCTTGGGTACTAACTGGACAGGACTAAGACTCTCAGAAAATATGACCAGTTGCTAGTCAGCTTTGCTGCAGGGGCAGAGGGCAAGGCCATTACAAAGTAAACCATTTCTAAATGGATAGCACACTGCATCCATTTCTGCTGCAAATACCATGAGAAACATACCCGACAGGGGATCAGAACACATTCCACTAGGGTTACATCAACCTTTAAAGCATTTCTCAGGGGAGTCCCTACCAGGGACATCCTGGAAGCTGTAACCTAGAGCTCTGTACACACTTTCACCAAGCATTGCCACTTACCTATATATTCTAAATCCAGAGCTGGATTTGCCACAGCAGTCTTACAGGGCCTGATTGCTAGCCCTAATGATTCTTAACTACCTCCACCCATCCTCGGCTTTGGGAATCAACCCAAATGTGATGACTGCAACAGTGAAACACACAGAATGTAGTACAGTTGTGTACACTTGCCATAAATGTAGATGTTTGAGTATATTCACTGTTGCAGTCCTGGTTACGCTCCAGCCCCCTGACTTCTCTTTACTTCTACTTTTCCTTTTTGTTTGGAATATTTTACATCATTGGTATTTGCTTTTTGCTGGGGGTGTTCCATACCATGTAATTGCTTCCTATTTTGGGGGCTCCTGACATCTGGGGCAAGAAAAACTGATGTAATGGCATCGTCTGCATGTTTTATACCACTGACGACCTGACGTCATAGAAGAAGCAACAGCATCTGATGCAGAAATCCCAAGTCTCCGGTATTCAGGCCAACTGAGGGCTACCTGCAGGCAGATAAACCAAATGTGATGACTGCAACAGTGAATACACTCGAACATCTACATTTATGGTAAGTGTACACAACTGTACTTTTTCTAATGTTTATGATAGACAATCACATTGTTTGATTTTCTGAACTCATCACATCACACACACACACACACACACACACACACACACACACACACACACACACACACACACACACACACACGTTTGTGTGTGCATATTTTCAAGTACTTCTGTCTCTCTCTCAATATACATGTGCATGTGTTTCTGTGTGTGGGCGCACGTGTGTGTGTGTGTGTGTGTGTGTGTGTGTGTGTGTGTGTATAACACACTGTTATAATATATAATGTATATGTACATGCACATATGCCACATGTGCATACATATGTATAAAACATGCACACATATACACATATAGCACACACATACACATACAAAATTAATTCTTCTCATATGGATGTCCTTCATGTGAAATTACAATTGTTTAAATGCAGTTTTGCTGTGAAATGTTTTAATTTAGATTCCTGTCTATTTGTAGTAAGTGCTTTTTTGGTAT
>NC_056746.1:183704057-183756557 GCF_019279795.1 Protopterus annectens | reverse complement strand
ACAGAATGTGACAGTCAACATCTAGTGAGCATAGCCCAGACATGGTTTTCAGAAATAATACTGCTACAGTAATAAGGCTTAGATGCAGCAGTGGACAGCTCTACCAGACAAGCAATGTACAAAGTAACATAAGATATCAGGTTCCAAAAGATTTGTTCTCCGTATAAATGACTTGCTGTAGTGTAAGAGTGCTTTGTTGAGGAGTCACTTATCCCAAGAGAAAGTCTTTCATAATATGACCCAGTATTTCTTCAGTTTTAAGTAACAGTAGTTGTTTAGTACTGACTGCATTTAAGTGTGGGCATCTTATATATTAAATGCACTTCACATATCTGTAGAACAAAACCAAGTTTTACAGTGCTAATACATGACATGATGTTGAAATATAGATTTTTTTTACATATTAGAACATCTGAAATTTTTATCTTACCATTTTAGTGTCCTGTTTAAACACAAAATACTCTTGAATCCATATTTTGTTGTTCTCAAAGTTCTTCTTCATTCCAGTGGCACCATTTTTATTTGGTTGTGTTTGACAGCAGTTCAAAGCTTAAAAATGTCTATTTGCAGTTTTGAACTGGCAGTGTGCCTTCATTGAGTCACTGGCGTATTTCTTTTTTATTGTCATGTGTGGCATAACTGTTTTGTTAGACTTTTTTAATGGTGACACTGACAAAACTTTTCCACTTGTTTCAGGGGTGTATGAGGGATTTTAGGAAATAAGGACTAACAATTTAAGAATGTAAATTTTAACAGTGCAGGATATCTGAAATCATATGCTTTATTAACATAGTTATGGATGTTCCACATTTTGCAGCTGTGTATGATTTTAATGCATCAGTAAATACCCCTTTATTTTTTTTACTGATGTCATCTGTTTACAAAACCAGGCTGACTGGCTGAACACTAGCTGCGGTAGATCTCTCATGTGTACTTCATCTTGTTCCAGTTTTGTTTTTCAGTGGCATCACTTCTATCATTAGTAATGTTATCCTTCATTGTGTTCCAGCCTTGTGTAACAATTTCTTCTATTTTATCATTAGAAAGTTTATCCTTCTCTGGCATTCAGCTAATAGTAATCTATAAAGCAGCATATGGTCATTGATTCACTTAAATTGTATTGATTTGTTGTGATTCAAATGTGCTCTACCTGAGATACACACACACACACACACACACACACACACACACACACACACACACATATGTGTGTGTGTGTGTGTGTGTGTATGCATGCGTGTGTGTGTATGTGTGTATGCATGCATGTGTGTGTATGCATGCATGTGTGTGTGTGTGTGTGTGTGTGTGTGTGTGTGTGTGTGTGTGTGTGTGTGTGAGATCTTGTGGAATAAATTGCCCAAAGAAATGGAAATGTTTTAAATAGTGATGCAGCTTTTATGTAAAGTGTGTAACTATGTAAGAAAGACTGCTGTTGTAAATTACAATTATTTCCATAAGGACAGAAAGAAACTTTTGTTATATTAGTGAGAAAAGTGTTGCTGTTTAATACGAATGTTGCTTTAAGAGGCGAGAGAAACTTTGCTATATTAGCTAGAGCAGGTTTGCTCAATGAAGCAAATGATGCATAAAACGAGTGCTGAAGTAAGTTCATGCAAAGTGTTGTTTGTCCTTCTTAATGGGGGATTTGATGTCCTTTGCAGTAGTTCAGGAAGATATGCAGCCGAGTGAATGAAGACCTGAAAGAAGGCAACAGGTGGAATTTGTTATTTGTTTCTGAGTTATTGAGAACTTCAGTGAGAGTTAGAAATAGAGAAAGACAATATGCTATGTCCTTGTTGTATGGGATGGTGTTGAAGCTACTCTCTATGAGCTTTGGTTAAGCAATAAAAAATTTTGTTTTAGGAGGAATCTACATTTTTATATTTTTGTATAATAAACTAGGCCGATTTTTCTAAGACTGGTGATATTCTGCTGCCTTTAATATTTCACAGTCATACACACGCATCCACACACACACACACACACACACACACACACACACACACACACACACACACACACAACACATATACGCACACATGTGTGTGTGTATCTGTATATATATTAGATAACTGGGTATGTGATCTGATTTTGGGACCCATTTCCGTCTGGCCAAAGGCTGTCAAAACGTTGAAAGTATCAGTCCTCACAGTGTTTCATGGACAGAGGTGTCTTCTTTATTTGTTCCATAAATAGTCATGGCATATTAGCTATAATTAAATATTTTGTTCTCAGACGTTAGTCAGTTATTCTTTAAATAATCGCATGCTAAACATCCTTGTCAGAAATGGCTGGAAAGGTGAACAATGCAGGCAATGAGATCCAGAACATTTGAAATCGAAGGAGTATTAGCATCTCTATGGGAGAGAAAGAAGATTCTCCCTTCAATGAACGTTATGAGGTGTCTGCTACCAGTAAGGCTTTAAAGAAATTTCAACTTCTTCTATCTTTTCCCCTCCTGGTCTCTTTACTCCCAGATTTCTTTCACTATCACCCCTTCTTTCTTCCTCCTCTTGCTGTTACTTCACTTCTCACTTTTTCTTTCTGAACATATTTCTTTACCTACCTTTTCTGACCTTTTCCTTAACTCTCCTTCTTCCCTTACTCTGTTCCTACCGACCTCCTCTGTACTTCCTACCTTTTTACAATGGACTCCTTTCCTAAATTTTCCTTTCCGTTTCTTCTACTGTTATGTATTAACATCTTCCTTATTTTCTTTATTCTTATATTAGCTTTTTTTTTTGTGATTTTATATATTTTCTAGCTAAATCTTAATTATATATTATATACTTGTATGCTATTTTCTATTTTCTAGTTCATCCTCTGAGATGTACATTTTCTTACATATTTTATACTGTGAGTATCCTGCATGTTTTTGGTGGAGATTTTCTCCCCGGGCCTCCGCTGAAAAAGGGCACTTGCCCAGTCAGACTATCCCGGTCAACAAATGTCAAATAACTAACTAAATAAATAAATAAACATTGTCCTCTTTGTTTCCTCCCACATTCCAAACACATGCAGTAGGTGAATTGGACACTCTAAACTGGCCACAGGTGTGAGTGTGTGGTGTGGAAGAACTACAGCGGCAGGGCTAAACACCCGGTGGTGTAAACCTTGGCTCTAGATGACTGTCACTGTTGAAGTGACACCCTGACCCCATGTGCAAAAATAGGAAAAAAGGGTTTGTGGATGGATGGATTACTGACAATCTTGGTGGAAATTCAATAAGTAAAGTAAATAGTACATAGGTGGGATCTGTAGATAAAGTGCTTAAAAGAGAAGTCGAAGAGATGTTGGGCTGACCATGTGCACACTATTTTGGTGCTGTATAAGCATGAAAATTTTTGTTAATAAACAAAAAACATTTACTTGTATATATGAGTTTGAGTTTGTAGCAGCACGGAGTGTATTATGCACAAGTCAGGAGTCTGGAAATTAGTTATCCATGTTCTGATATAACCACGCCAAGCTTAGGGGTTTCATGCTTGTGGACTTCAATATTGTGATAGCAAACTATATATATATATATATATATATATATATATATATATATATATATATATATATATATATTTATTTTTGAGAATGATGTCTCACTTCGTATAGACAGAAAATATGCCCAAATCCTGGCAGTTATGTCTGGATGCCAGACAATGAACTTGAAGTTTAGAATGTCGTATGCAGTTTTTTTCAAGATTTTCTTTCTACAAGGGATTGGTATTTTTGCTAGTAGGTAGGAAACATTTACTCGTGTATGTGGGTTTAGGTTTAAAGAGGTAGAGAGTACTATGAACAAGAGGTCTTGAACTCTGCTCATGAGTTTGAGCCTTCAGAGGTAACTGCTGACCACTTACAAGACTCCAAGGAAGGACTGGTAACCTAACCCTGTGAGCCAGTGGAGGTGTTAGAAAGGTTGAGTAGTAAACATCTAGGCAAGATCAGTTCTTTTTGAAAGATAGGATGCTGCAGTGTCACATGGTGGACCCAGTAGTGGGGAAATAACCCCAGGGATAAAGGGGTATTGCTAAAGTTTCATTTTGAGACTAAACCCGAATATTAGTGACTATAGTTTTCTGTCATAAAGTTTACAAGTTCTTCTAAACATTCAGATACCATGAAAATTCTTACCAAGGTAATACATTTGTACAATATAAGTATGTTATGGTTCCTTTTTTTTCTAGGGATTTCGATGTTCCATTAGTTATTTCTTACACTGTATGTGGAGCAGCATACACATATTATGATAAACTATGATTACTTTCCTTCCCTGGTTACTGCATTATCTCAGTGCAGTGTTCTTATTGAAATGGTAATATGACATGATGTTTTGCAAGTATTCCCATATTTCTTTTTACGGTTTTTGCCTTATGTGCTAAGGAAGTTTGTGTAACTTAAGGAAAATGTGTTTTCCTTTTTTTAAGACATGTTTGTATTGCATTATATTCTGCTGTTTATTTAATTTTCTGAAAGGGAAAGCAGTGTGGAATTAGTATGCAGAATATTTAATGCAAATCTGTACAGTTAAAAGGTTTTAATAAGTGCATAGACTGCAGTGGGTCTGCAGTGTTGAAATTGTTGGTGATTCTGAGATAGTTTGCATGGCATGCTGCAAAAGTCATGTCTGGGGATGGATGTATTTTAAGGGACAAATTTGATAATATTTTGTATTAATGTGTGTAGTGGGCTGTAATGTGTAATGAAAGTTGAACTTATGTATGTATATATATATATATATATATATATATATATACACACACACACACATACACACACACACACACACACACACACACACATATATATATATATATATATATATATATATAGAGAGAGAGAGAGAGAGCAGTGCTAAATAGTTAGGCTATGAGTTATCTTTGTTTAAACTAGGTAAAGGGATTCCAAGTATGATTCTCAGGGAAATGCTTTTGGAGGGATCTTGATGCTATGGCTGATTTGAGGCATGCATGGTTTTCTGTTGCTTCTATGAGGAGCTTAAGTAAAACAAATCTTGATTGACTTTATAATATATTATAACTGGCCTTGTGCAAAGTAACTGATTGGGTCCACCCCCTTGAGAGTGGATTGATTATAAAGGCATTATTAGGGAGAAAAATTATTTTTAACATTAGACTGAAATGTTTGGTAAAATAAATTTCCACTTAGTCTACAGAAGGATGTAGGGGAAGAAGCCCATGTTTTGTGTGATTAAATAGATGAACCAGGGAATCCAACAACCACTGACTCAAATCCAGAGAAGCAGGTTTTCTAAAACTGTTGATTTGTAAGGCATTTTATCTTAAGTGATGAGAGTGTCATTTAAATTGGTCACTTGAGAATTAGATGAAGGCATGGGTGAGGCTTTCCAGATCAACTGTAGGGGAAAAAAACTGTGTAAAGCTGTTGAGTTTGAGTGGTTTTTATTCTGTCTCTCTCTCCCCCAGTCAGAACTACAAAAAATGTAGAAAACTGTAAAATGAGTAAGCCATATATGAGAGGACTAAGTGATTTTTAGTTCAGTCTTTCTCCTAGTCGTTGTGGAAAAAAGTAAAAAGTGCAAATAGTTAATATTAGGGAGAAGGAATGAATCATTGACACTGCTTTTACTGATGTACTGATGTTTATATTCCAGTTTTGCTGCTAGACTCATATTCTCCTATCATTTATCCACTTTATACTGCATTCCAGTGACTTTGTTTATTTTGGTGCTGCTTTCCCCTATTCTTTGCGTCTTCCCCATCCCCACTGAGATTAAGCTAATGTTTCTGAAATTCTAATTTATTAGACGTCATTGACCTGTAGCTCAGAGTCATTGAACTGGAGCTCCAGTATTACCATTATTGGATTGACTACTGGCAGCTTAAAATTTTCCCCAACCCTCCTACCCTTTTCTTGTTGTGGTTTAAGTGTTTGTGTCTCTGGCGTCTGCCCTTCATAAGTCCCTCCCTCCCCACCCCCTCTTTCATTGCTATTGTTTATTGTGAAAGCTATTTAAATGCTTTTCCCACCCATTGTTTTACCCGCATCCATAATACCGAGTGCCCACCTAGGAAACTAATATTGCACTTATGTAAACTTCCCTTATTACAATTTATCTGCTGCTCATTTTCCTAGAGCTCTCATCTGCTTGGTGCCCTTGCTACACTCTGAGATGGTCCTGAATTAATCCTGCTCCATCCTTTGCAGTTAAGAGATTTATTTTATTGCTTTGCACTTCAGTTAAATGTTGTACAGTGTTACTGCTTTATTTTTGATTTTGCACTTTAAATCATTTAAAGGTCAATAATACTTGATATTGCCTAGTCCAGATTATTTGTTTAAGTTGTTTTGTGGTAACATTACACTCTCAAGTAATCTTTTTTGGTGTTTTTACATTAAGAGGATTGTGATAGTCAATCTAGTGATAGTAGGTGGTGATCTGGCCTGGTTTGGAAATACATAAGAAAGCTATAAGTGTAGTTGTTTTATTAGCTAGAGTGATTAGAAGCCAATTTGCTGTGTTTTAAGGCCTGTGTAAATTTGGCACCACTGCAGACCCACTGCTCATTGTGCAGTGTTGGTTAGTAGAACCCTGTCTAGCCAGAGACAGAAACCAGATTTTCACTGTAAAATTACCTCTGAAACTGTACCAGTAAATGGATGAGTATAGGACAACTATTTTGTACTTTGAGTAGCACAGAGCAGCTAGTTTGCACATTGAGGATCATTGCCCCTTAGATTTACTATTATATAGCCCAGTCTAGTCTCTAGTCCCTAGTCACAAAAACACCCTTATTCAGCCCACTATTACCCACTAGTGCACCACACCCTAGCAGCTCATCCATTAAATGACCTGTCATCATGGATATGCACTTTCTCAATTTCTCTGCAGCCAGTTTGGTGCATATGGGAATATTGAGACAATATAACAATTGTCTAATGTCCACTTCAAAATGTAATCCTCAAAGAAACAAATACAGTCTGAGAGAGCTGTATATACACAATGTCTATGGAGGCAAAACTCTCACATACAAACAGTCTCTTAATAACAATCTTGTTGTCAGAAACACACATGCTACACCCACCACACATAGTATGGACCTCACAACTAGACCTACTGATATGGAAGCACTTAACTGCAAACTTCACAAACCCTAAAGACTTCCTAGACATACCACCTGCAAAAACTATTCTCAGCAAACATGAAAGCACTCAACAGAAGCAACACCTAACACTGCACATCCAGTCACATCCAGTGGTGTAACACCTAACACTGCACATATGGCCACACCCAGTGGTGTAACACCTAACACTGCACATACGGCACACTCAGTGGTGTAACACCTAACACTGCACATACAGTCACACCCAGTTGTGTAACACCTAACACTGCACATACGGTCACACCCAGTGGTGTAACGCCTAACACTGTACATACGGCCACACCCAGTTGTGTAACACCTAATGCTGCACATACAGCCACACCCAGTGATGTAACACCTAACACTGCACATACAGTTACACCCAGTCGTGTAACACCTAACACTGCACATACAATCACACCCAGTGGTGTAACACCTAACACTGCACATACAATCACACCCAGTTGTGTAACACCTAACACTGCACATACAGTCACACCCAGTGGTGTAACACCTAACACTGCACATACAGTCACACCCAGTGGTGTAACGCCTAACACTGCACATACAGCCACACCCAGTTGTGTAACACCTAATGCTGCACATACAGCCACACCCAGTGGTGTAACACCTAACACTGCACATACGGCACACTCAGTGGTGTAACACCTAACACTGCACATATGGCCACACCCATTGGTGTAACACCTAACCCTGCACATACAGTCACACCCAGTGAAGCCTCAACTACCAAGCCCATAAGGTAGGCAATACACCAACAAGGACTATAGTCATGGGGGACACCATTTATGAGATACTGATGATCCAGCCATCAAGCAGAACAAGGAGAAAATAATGGTCAGTTGCTTATTAGGGGTCAGGATCCACCAAGTTACTCACACACTCAAGTCATTGCACCACATGGTACCAGTACGATTCAGTCATAGTCCATGTAGGTGTAAATTACCTGAGATGTAAATCCCTAGACTATATGAAGAGAGATGTTATAGAGCTTGTGGACTATGTGTCACAGGATTCTATGTGTCTAGCAATGCGCAGCATTCTACCTTCACCAAGGATCATGCCATAATATAAACAGAAGATGACTGACTTTAACAACTGGCATAGTTTTTGGTGTCATTCTAAGGGGATGCACTATCTGTCAACATGGGAGGACATGGATAACAAACCACATGGCTTTGCCAAGGATGCTCTGCACCTGCCCCCACCAGGCTTTAGAATATTGGCTAAAACATCTTCCTTACCCATAGAGCCTTTTTAGGCAACACCAGACTGGCAGATTTTCCAACACAGGAAAATATACCCAAGGAAATCTAAAGATGTAACTGCTCAATGCTAGGAGTCTTAACAAGCTCTATTCCCTCCAAACTTCCTTCACCTTAGACAATGCAGACATCTGTGCAGTTACCTAGACATCCTTTAAAGCCACAGAGAGTACCCTGGCAGTGCAAGGCTTCAGTGCCTCTCACATGTTTAGACCAGCAGTTGCACAGTAGGCACTAAAGGTGTTGGTGTTTTCATCTACGTCAGTAACAAGCATTCCTCCAGGTTGGTTAAACAGGATGATGTGCTGGAGCTCCTCCATGTCCAGATCACCATAGACAAAGTTCTTTACTATATCCTAGTAAGCTATAGGACACCCTCTATGTCCCATAAATCCCATAGCCTGTACATAGACCTATTAGATACACTTATCATTCAACCAAATGTCATACTCATGGGGTACTTTAATTATCCCTCTACAAAATGGGAGTTCGACAGGACCCCAGATTTTAGGTGCAGAGATTCTTAGACTTTGTAAACCCATACATCTTGGACAAGTTAGTGCATATGCCTACTAGAGGTGCAAACCTTTTGGATCTGGTACTCACAAATATGGGAGAATGCTGCACACCTTCCCCCACATTGTGTCCTCTCTGGTATGGTCAGAAAAAAAGGCAGGCTACCTTTTGTTAAGTGATAACCTGTCAGATTTAGAATCCCCTCAAAACCCAGATGACACAGCAGTCTGTGTGTAGTATTCACAGTAGCTCGGTAGCTCTGTACAGCCATGTTAGTGATCGCATAGAGATTAGTGTGCCTACCAGAAGTAAGTCCCAAAAATGAAAAAAAAAACACCCTGGTGGCATCTAAAATTAAACAGGTTGTAGAACAAAAGAAACAAGTCAGAGCTAAAATTAGGAAGTGTAACACCAAAAACGCTAAAAACTCTGTCATCAAACTGAATAAACAACTAAGAGGACTAATCAAGTTTAACAAAGCAAATTTTGAGGTAAAGATGGTATCCCAGGCCAAGGACAACCATAAGGTCTTCTTTAGCTGTATCTGAAGCGTCAAAGGCATTACACAACAGTATGCCAAACTGTTGGTAAATGGAGCCATGTTCACAGAACTGGGAGATATAGCAAATCTCCTGGCTGACAAATTCATCCCTGGATTTACCCCGGTCTTGCTTCAACCACCCCCCAAGAAATACCACCTAATATAATCCCTCCAATTATCAGCAGGGAGCAGGTCTTAGATGCACTTTCTAATGCCAAAAATACAGCTTTCATGGGCTCTGATAATATACCAGGATGTCTATTAAGTAGCCTGAAATAGGACTTATAAGGGCCATTAGAGTCACTATTCAGCCGTAGCCTGTGCACAGGCTTCATGCCATGCTAATGGAGGACTGCAATGGTTATCCTTCTACACGAGGGTGTACCATCAACAGATTTCAGGAACTACTGACCCTTTAGTCTGACTAGTTTCATATGCAAAGCCATGGAATTAATTTTCAAAGAAATGATTAACCGTGACATAGGAAAACTTCAGCCACTGGATCCAACCAAGTTTGGTTTTGTTAAAGTTAGATTGTGACTAATGAACCTTCTGGACTTTTTTTGAGAAGGTCACCAAGGCACAGAATGAGGGAAAAATGGTGCATACTGCCTACCTTGACCTATCTAAGGCATTTGATACAATACCCAGCTCGGGCATTCTAAACAAACCCATGGAATTAGGTATAAACCCCTATGTAATGCTTTGGATAACCAGCTGGCTCACTGAGAGCATCCAGAAAGTTAGGATTGGAGAGGCCACCTCCACAAAGAGGTTGGTCATGAGTGGAATCCCTTAGTGCTCTGTGCTAGGTCCACTCCTCTTTGGAATCTAGTTTTTAGAAGTTGAGGTCAATGTCAAGGGCCTCTGGCTTAGGAGCAATCATTAGAACCCCCCACGATACTAATATTTTACAAGAAGGATTAATACAGACAAATGACTGGTGCCAAAGCCATGGCTTAAAACTCAATGCCAATAAAAGCATAATAGTACCTTTTGGGAAGTCAGCCACACACAGAAATCTCATTGGTAAAACATCCTTGAAAGCATATACAGGAGTTATGGATTTGTGGTCTAATGTAGATAGTAACCTAGATTTTGACTAATGTGTCTTAGGTAGTAAGAAAATCATTCTATGTCACTCAGCTTATAAGTAAGGGCATGGCATCTAGGTTTAAGGAGGTAACTGTGCCACTATACTCGGCTCACATCAGACCCATCATTAAGTATAATGCCCCCTTTGGTATGCACCTAACCAGGCACATGCAAAAAATGGAATGTCCACAGAGGTTCCACACAAAAGACAGCCGATAGAAATACCTTACTAAAAGGATATAAGGCCTAAACAGCATGTCCTACATGGACTGACTCAAAGCCCTGTCACTATACTTGGTATACCAGAGTGCTAAGAGGTGACCTGTGTCTGGCATAAAAGCATCCTCACGCCCATTTATGATGGATTTACTGCACATCAGCAAGTCAAATGGCACCAGAAATACTCTGTCTAGGGATATAAACCTCTTCTGCAAAATCAACAGAATGATTTGGAAGAATAGGTATATCTTGCAGAGGATACCACTTCTCTGGAACAGGTTCCACATCCATATAAAACAATATTCACCCCTGTCTGTATTCAAGCACAACTTAGATCTGCAGATGGGAAACAGAACATTTACCCCAGGACTGCTCCCTGTATTACTAATGGACAGAGACAGCTCCTAAATGCTTTATCCCCTGCATGTATGGTATGATCCCAGTTATTCTCATTAGAGGTAATATATAGACCATGGAATGGGTAAGACCAAACTATAACCAAATGGGATAGGTTATTCCAAGCACAGAAAGGGAAATTGGCTAGGCATACAGTGGCTCACGAGGGCAGCTAGCCTAGTACTTACCTATACATTGCGTAAACACAATGCCCTGTGCAGATTGTCTGAGAGGTCATTTATGCCTGGCATACAAGGCATCCATGGAGCTTGCTCTGACGGATCTTTTGCATATCAGCATTGATTGTGACTTAAATTGGACGTGGTGGAGAGAGAGGTATATATCTCAGAGAATCCACATTCTGTGGAATAGGCTTACCATTTATGGGAAGCAGAGCCCTTCCCTAACCCTATTCAAGTGCAACCTGGACCAATGGATTGCAAATCATAAATTCTGTGATGGACAGAGGCAGCTGTTAAATCATGAACTAACTAACATACAGCCCTTAAAATAACCTCTAAGGCACAATAACTCATGGGATACATTTGGGTTGCATGGCTAACCTTATAAATGCCCCAGAGGTTGTTAGCCTAGTATACACCTGTGAACTTATTAATAATGTATATAATTATTATGGGCAATGGAAATTAATATGCTGTCAGCTTTTTTGCACCATAGAGTGGTATTTGGTGACTGTTCATTTCAGATTTCAGGGTGATCTTTGTACAGTGGTTGTAGTTCATATTCAGTGGAAGTTGTTGCTACTTTTATTAGGGATTGATGGCTTAATTTTTTTCAGTAATGACAAGACTGGAATCATTGTCAAACTGAAGGTTATCTAACCTATTATTATGACTGTGAGGTCGGTAGTGCTACACTGAGGGACTAAAGGGTTGTCTGAAGTGTACATATGGGAAGTTAGGTTGCAGTGTGTTGTAAGACTGGTGACACAGCAACAAAGAAGAGGGACCCACCCCCACAGAAAACATTGTTTTACGGAAAGGTTTGCCAAAAAGTGCAATTGTGCTAAATTATGCAGACATGTATCTTGGAATATATGGAGTTTTAACATGATTAATTGCTTTAAAATGAACATATTTCTTATGTTAGAATCGTAACCTTATGAGTTAGTGAGGTAACTGGACATTGTGAGAGTTATGATTTGTTAATGGCATGCAATCCTTTACCTGCTGTACTGCTAACACACAACCAAGTTCGCTTGTCTTCCAGCTCTTCTACTGTATGTATGTATGTGCCGTCATTTTATTCTTCTATGATGTGGCTTTTTTATTTCCTTCTCAGGAAAACACTCAGAAATAAAATTCCTAGACCTGTAAGATGAGCACCCCATAATACAGAAGCATTTCTTTCTGGGACGTTTTTGTGGTGTTTAATAGTATTGATATGCTTTATTTGCTGAGTAGAGCAGCTGCTATAATATGCCTTTGAAATCTGACCTGTTAGAAGTGCTCCTAACTTGTAATAAATAATGATAGAACGTGGCAATATCTGAATGTGGCACAAGGTGGTGACCACCTTTATAGCCTGCTGTAGTCACGTATGAAGTCAGCTTTGCATCTACTTATCCTATTGAAGTCATGGCAGTAGTTATATAGCAAACATTGTCTAACAAAAGGAGCTGTCATATGGATGACAAAACTGAGAGCTTCAAGCAACAATAAGTGTTAACCTGCTAATTAAAAACAAATAAGCAGTTATATGTGTTTTTTTTCCATTCTAGAAGAACTGCCTTTGTAAAGAACTGGGAGCTAAAGACAACACAAAATGCTACCCTGCTAATTAAAAACAAATCAGAGTTCTGAGTACATTTTGTTCATTCTGGAAGATATTCCTTTAAAAGCACTTTGAAAAATACTGCAAGAGAAATCAGGATCCAGAGATCTCTTGGAATAAAAACTGTTCATGATTCAAGATCATAAATGACTAGTTAAATTTCATGCATAAACATAACTAAAGACATTTATATATACTTAAATTTAATTTTTACATTCCTAGTAACTTAATTGTGGAGCCCTGTTGGGACTAAGGTGGCTGAAGTATTAAGTAGTTCTGTTTAGTAAATATATCCTTAGTCTTTGTTCTCTTAAGTGAAATAACAGATTTTTCAGTTGGCACTTGTACTGAGCCATATCAACAATGTCAAGCAGAATTAGTTTAAATATCAGCAACTCAAGTTTTAGTTTTGCATTCAAAATAGATGTTTTCTCAGTGCACAGTGCAGTGGAATTATTATTTATATTTTATTTATTTATTTATTTATCATTTGTTGACCGGGAATGAATTTATTCATTTATATTTATAAAAGAGTTAGGCTGAATGACACAAGCTTGTGCCAGGCTACAACTCTGATAGAAAACTTCCTTAAAAATTTTACAGTAATTTAAGTGATCTGTGAGATCAACTAATCAAATCAGTACACATATGCACCAGGCCCAATCCATATTTATGTTACATAGAACACAAATACATTCTTGTCTTTCACTACAGTGTGTCATAGATAAATACACAGAAATGTGTCATCAGGATTTGACAGTTGATAAAATCAGCAAATTTAAAGTATGGAAAATCATGAGGAAGCAGCTGTTTAGGCCTGTAGTTGACTTCATCATTACACTGCCTTCATGTACATGGGCTTAAGTTAAAATGCCAAATCAGGGCCATCTTAAAGGTTGGTTCCAAACAAACGAAGGTGTAAAACAGGGGTGCCTGATCTTCTCCATGTTTTTTTCTGATTTATACCAATAATCATCTCCATAAAATTATGTCTAGTGAACAAGGACAACCATAAAATGGGAAGATTACCTCAACCTGTGATTGGATTCGCTGTTGACTTAGAACGGGCTATGTTGCAAGAGATCCAGAAGAAACAAATAACCCATGTTATGAGGTTCATTTTAAAGTATTATTTACCCATAATTTCATGAAAATCAAGGTTAATGATTTAAGAAAGAGAAATAATGTATACGTAGAAATGGATAAAGATTTGAGGTCATTTCTGCTCATAACTGTTTGAGTTTAGTTTTCTGTGTGAACCACAAATGAACATTCTATGTTAAAGGTGAAAGAGCAAAAAATATCAATATCTGCAAAAGGTGCTTTATTTATTACAGGAATTTCCCTGGCCTTTGATATACAAAGTTCTAAGGTAGTCCCTTTGTCTTCCACAGTCCTTTGTTGAGTTACATTTCAGATTCAAATTGGAATAATTCTTAAACAAGAAGTTGTGAATGAACAGTCAATTGTTAGATGAATAAAGTTGACCAGGACAGACCACAATGAACTAACTGGCAAAGTATGGCAATAAAAGCTAAAACAGAACAATAGGGAAAAACAGGAAAGCAGTTCCCTAGGCTGTGTGAACAACATTTTTAAACAATATGATCTAGAACATTTACTCAAGTTTCTATTAAAGAACATCTTATTGAGTACATCATGTATTCCTCATTTAAAGAAGATCATAGTAAGGATGTGATGTAGGAATGATCTAAAGGGAAATACATTTTTAGAAACCTATATCAACAGCATTTGCAATGAAAAAATGTTAGATATAAACATGTATTGGTTAACAAGGTTTATTTACAGCTGCGGTGGTGCAGCGGTTAGCATTGTTGCCTCACAGCAAGAGGTTCTCCCATTCAATTCTCGGCTGGAGCGCCTTCTGTGTGGAGTCTGCATGTCCTCCTCGCGTTCGAGTGAAGTTAAAGACATGCAGGTAGGTGCGTGCGCGACTGGGCGTGCCTTCTTTGAAGGTTGGGTGTCGGGCTGGCAACTCGGCACCGTAAAATTCTACTGCCAATCATTAGTGGATGTGAGTTCCGCTGTGGCGATCCCTAACTGGGAAAAGCCGAAAGACGTTTTAATGCCTTGGTGGTGCAGCGCTTAGCATTGTTGCCTCACAGCAAGAGGTTCTTCCATTCGATTCTCGGCAGGAGTGCCTTTTGTGTGGAGTCTGTGTGTCCTCCCCGTGGTCGAGTGACGTTAAAAGACATGCAGGTAGATGCGTGCGTGACTGGTCATGCCTTCTTTGAAGGTTGGGTGTCGGGCTGGCAACTCGGCACCATAAAAATCCACTGCCAATCATTAGCGGATGGGAGTTCTACTGTGGCGACCCCTAACCGGGAAAAGCCGAAAGACTTTATTAGAAGTTATTAGTAGATCATCAGCAAACAGTTGTATCTTGAGGGATAATTTGTCTGACACTTTATATCCTTTAACACTGTCATTATTTCTAACATAATTTGCTAGAAGCTCAATAGCCAGGGCAAAGAGTAATGGGGAGAGGGGACACCCCTGTTTAGTACCTCTTAATATTTCGAATGGGCTAGATAGATAAGATTCAATCTTTATAAAGGCAATGGACTTTTCATATATATATTTTTTTGAATTACTCCTATAAAGTTTGGGGAGAAATTGTATTTTTGCAGAGCTTTAAACAGATATGACCAACACAGGGAGTCAAAAGCTTTATCTATATCAAGGCTTAAAATAGAAAGCTCATTTTTTCTTGTTTGCTAAGTCTATTAAGGACAGTAATCTAATTACACTGTCTTGTACCTTTCTGTTTTTGATAAACCCAGTTTGGTCTTCATGAATTAATATTGAAAGAATACTATTTAATCTGTCTGCTAAGATAGACATGAATATCTTGTAGTCAATGTTAAGCAAAGACATTGTCCTGTATGATGTGCAAAGGTTGGGCTCTTTATTTGGTTTTAAGATGGGAGAGGTGATAGAATATTTCCACGAGGGAGGGATGTTTGCTGTAATTTTAACTTCTTGGAATGCAATGAGTAAGATTTTCAAGATGTTATCAGGTAAGAGTTGGTAAAATTCCAGAATTAGACCATCCAGCCCTTGCCTTTTTTGTCTTAAGAGTTTTTATTTGTTCCTTTAATTCTTTAAAGGAAAAGGGTTTATCTGTGTTATTAATATTGTGTTTGGATAGTTTATTTTGAATATTATTAGCAAGAATGTTGTCTATACTTTTGTTATGATTTGTAGATGAGTTATTCATAGGATCATAGGATCACAGGAAGTTACTAGGCTATTGGCACTGAGGCTCTTACAAGCCTAGCCAAGAATTTAGCCCATGTTCCAACAAGTCAGCACCCTATGCCACTGTCCAGCAGGACATAGGTGGAATCCCAGGGGTGAATTTTCTGTTCCCCATCCAGTTATCCAGGTTGCGCTTAAAAAGGTTTAATGAGGTACTCTGCTTTACATGGAGAGTGAGTCTATTCCACAAAAGGGGAGTCTCTGGGACATAAATCTGTCCCACCAACGAGTCATATTGATGTCACAGACCAGGTTGAGGTCTTGCGTTTAGGTTACTCGAGTGGAGCTTGCCTTGCGAATATGCTGCAGTCCCATCTGGGCGGGGTCTGAGATTGCTTTGTATGCCAGACAGAGTCACCTCTGTGGAGTTTGTAGGAAACTGAGTAGAGGGACAGGGATTTTAGCCTATCTGTGTAGGGTAGATGTTTGAGGCCCTGGATTCTCTGGGTGAGGAATCTCTGTGGTCTGTCCAGCTGCTTCATGTGCTTTGTGAGGTACATGCTGAAAGGGGCATTGTATTCAATAATCAGTCTTGTAAGGGAAGAATATAGGGATGTTATGACCACCTTATCCCTGGATGAGATACCCTTACTAGTGAGGTGGGCCATGTAGAAAGCTTTCCATACAATGGAGGCAATGTGGTGGCCAAAAGTCAGTTTGCTATCAACCTGGGTTCCCAAGTCCCTCACGACTGATTGCGTGCTTAGTGCCTTATCATCAATGTGATCATTTGTGGGGATGTCATTCTCCCCAAAAGAGATGATGATGCATTTTTTGGCCTTCAGTTTGAGGCCGTGTTTCTGGCACCAGTCATTTGTTTGATTGAGACCCTCTTGGAGGATGTCCACATCACTAGGGGAATTGATGACAGCACCCAGCTTGCAGTCATCTGGAGACTTGGTCAGCCATAGCCCACTAGATTTGGCCTGCACCTCTGAGAAGTATATTCCAAACAGCAGAGGCTCCAAGACTGATCCCTGGGGTACACCACTTGTTATAGGTCTACTACTTGAGGTGGCTTCCCCTGTTTTGACTAGGTGAGTTCTATCAGTGAGCCAGTTTGCTACCCATCTGGTAACATATGGATTGATGCCTAGTTGAGAGAGTTTATCTATTATACCTGAGTGGGAAATAGTATACCTGAGTGGGGAATAGTATTGAAGGCCTTGGCAAGGTCAAGGTAGGTGGTGCGCACCATCTTCCCCTCATCTATATCTTTGGTGACTGTCTCAAAGAAGTCGACCAAATTTAACAGGCATGATCTCCCATTTGACAAAACCAAACTATGTGGGATCAAGTGTTTGGAGGTTGCCAATGTTCTTGTTAATGAGATCCATGATAATTTGCTCTATAACCTTGCAGATCAGGCTAGTTATGCTGATGTGTCTATAATTTACTGGATGGACACTCCACCTTTGTGCAAATGGATGACAGTAGCTGTCCTCCACTTGGCTGGGATGAAGCCGGTACTTAGGCTTTGGTTGAATAGGGTGCCTAATGGTGCTGCACGTTCCTGCCTGAGTTCATATAGGATGCAAGCTTGGATGTATTCGGGTCCCATGGAGGCTGTATTTTTTGCCTTTGAGAAGGCAGTGATGACCTGCTCCCTAGAGATAAGGGAGGGGGGTAGGTACTGGGGATGTCCTGTTTTACTGATGGGGGGGACAGAGGAGTGAAGTTTTCACTGAATCTGTCTGCCAGCAGGTTGGCTATATCCACAGGGTTTGTGTATGTGGTGTCCTTGACCACCAATTCTGAGCAGATGTGGGTGCTCCCCTTGAGATTGCGAACATATGTGAAGAAAGCCTTATGAGTCTCTTTAGTAGATGTGGCCAGTTTGGACTCAAAGTTTGCTTTGGAGGATTTCAATAGTGCTCTTATTTGCTTGTTCAGGCTAAGGAGAGAGTGCTTCCAATTAGACACCTGTTCCTTCTGGGTCTTGGACAGCAACTTTTTTCCTTTTATTATAGAGTTTATTTATTGTAGATGTCCACCAGACAGGTTTATTCTTGTAATGGTTTTTAAAACGTAAGA
Source organism: Protopterus annectens (assembly GCF_019279795.1). Lineage (NCBI taxonomy): Eukaryota > Metazoa > Chordata > Ceratodontiformes > Protopteridae > Protopterus > Protopterus annectens. Next base: position 183,738,276 of record NC_056746.1, on the reverse strand, counting down.
TATTTTTTAGATCTGTAACTTTGATGGTCTGATTATTACTAGTGTGTATTATTTCTTTTATATGACTTTTTTCATTTAAATGTTTAGATCCAATCGCAATCCTATGCATACTCTTGGGATTAATTGAGTAGGATTGCAATTTGAATTTTTCCAGATTTATTGATATTTTATACTGCAAGATATCCTGATATTCCTTGTTCCATTTACATATGTCAGCTAATGCAGATTTGTCATTTGCTGTATGTTTTTGTTTTAGTTCATCAGTTTCTTTTTGGATGTCTACTAGGTTTTATCCCACTCTTTCCTTTTATTTATATACCAGCTTTTGACTTTGCCATGTAAGACTGCCTTTAAAGTGTCCCATAGGATAATATCTGAAACCTCTCCATTATTATTATTGATGTCTAGGTAAAGCTTTATTTCATCTAGAAACCATTCTTTAAATCCTTGTACTGTTACTAGATAAGCAGGGAGTCTTTGGCAGAAGGTTAAGGGATCAGTATTAATGTTACACTGAAGGTGATAGCATTGTGGTCAGACATAGGGCATAATGTCAGCACTACATTATCAATTTTAGCCAGTAAAGAGCTGGATACAAAGACTTTGTCTATGTTGGTCAGTGTGTTGAATCAGTAAGAGTTGTGAGAATATTTCAGGGAGGATAATATTTTTATATCATCAATGTCAGTTAGGTTTCTGTCTTATATAGTTGTTCAAGTTCATGGCAATAGGGGACATCTTGAAGGGCTTAGAGCTTGTAGTATTGGTGGAGGACAAGATACAATTAAAATCACCTGCTAATAGTAACTCACCTTTAGACTTTAATGTTACGGTGTCTAAATGTTTTTTTTTCATAGTTTTAGTCCCAGTACCCATTATCCAGTAGGTGCTTGCAAAAGTGTAAATTTTTTTTGTCTTGTTTTAGTATGACTAAAGCAAGCATACAGTCATTGCTTGAGTATGAGTCAGCTGTTTCTGGAATTCTCATTGATTTTTTTGTGCAAAATTATGACACTTCTTCTCTTGTGGTTGTAGTTTGAACCTACCAAGATCTTATAATCCTTAAAGGTTAATGTATTTAGATCTTCTGTTACTAAGTGAGATTCCCGAATGAATGCAAAATCTGCTTTATGTAGCATTAAATATTAGTTGACACTACTCCTTTTCATGGGGTTGTTCAACCCATTGACGTTAATAGATATAATGTTAAATATAATCATTTGATGGAGACTGCTGGTATAAGTAAAATTGAAAAGTACTTTCCCTGATTCATTATGACAAATATATTTTTAAAACAGTTATGGACAATTTAAAAACTCTAAATTTGAAAACAATAAAACTGTATATTTTAACAACCTTCTGCATGGATAAACTGAATCCAGGCTTACTATAGCGCTTGTAGAAGCCACAGACTAACCCTCTCTTGACATCTAGTGGTAATTCCTAGCTATTGCAGGTTAATTGCAAGCAGAAGGGAAACTGCCTATACATTAAAAACATACAAAAGGAAAAATTCAATTTAATATACTATGTATGCATGAACTAAGAACATGAAGCTGAATACAATTTCTTATTTTTTTTATCTAAACAGACTAAGATGAATTGATTAATCCTAATAATTATTTGTTACTATGAGTAAATACAGGACTATAATGTCATTAAAGCAGACGGGAAAAAAGATGCATTTTAAAACTGTTACTGTCAGAATCCTATTTGTAATTCTTATTTAAATATAAATGTAATTCAGATTAAATCACTATTTACAGTAAAACATATGCTTATAAAACTTTTTAGATAAAAAAATAATTGCTAAATGAATGAAAACACAGTTCAAATGATAATTCTCGAGTTCAGTGAAGAGAAACAGATTCAAAGGTCATATCTGCTTCCTAAAACATATCACATATTGTTTCTCAAGAGTCTGTGAACTAACTGAAGTTTTTAGAAGCTCAAGCTTGTCACAAAAGTTGTCAAAATTCCATCATAAAAGTAAGTAGGTGGGAAGTTTCTAATGAAGATACAGATAGGCTAAAAGCCCTATCCCTCTACTCAGTCTCATACAGACTGCTCAGAGGTGACCTGTGTCTGACATACAAGGCCATTTCAGATCCAGCCTTGATGGGGTTGCTACATATCCGTAAGACAAACTCCACTCATGCAACCTGCACGCAAGGCCTTAACTTGGTCTGTGACATTAATAGAACTTGTTGGCGGGATAGATTTGTGTCCCAAAGACTCCCACGTCTGTGGAATAGACACCCTCTCCATGTCAAGCAGAGTACCTCTCTAGCCCTCTTTAAGAGGAAGCTGGACAACTGGATGGGAAACAGAAAATATACCCATGGGATCCCACCTGTGTCCCTGCTGGACAGGAAAACAAGTGCTGACTTTAAGGAAACATGGGTGAAATTCTTGGCTAGGCTTATTAGAGCCTCCGGGCCAATAGCCTAGTATCATCCTGTGAACCTATGAACCTATGAAGTGAAGCTTTTAAGCATAACTCATAAAATGATGAGTATTTAAAATAAAGGCTCCAAATTACCAACCATACAGAGCTATATGATATATTAGCTAAATGGAGCACATTGCAGATGTTCAGTTAAGTAGTAAATGTATATATAATAATAAAATGTCACCACTTTCTTTTTAAATACTTAAAAGTAACACAGTAAGTGTTTCTCTCTCCTGCAGTGATTAAATACTATGACACTAAGACTAAAACAGAAAGGGAAGGCACATGCATGAAGAAATAAGTATAGGATATAAAATAAATATATATAAATATATGACATGAGTGATTTTATACCATTTCACTAGTGCTATGCCATGTATATAAAGAGATAAAAGTATAAAATAGTAGTTTGCAGTTGGATAAGATTTTTGATTTATTTGAATTTTGAGTACTATATATTATTTATAATAGCATTATGGTGGAAAAGATAATAGGCGAGAAAAAAAGTTAGATTGCCTTCTGTGTGTGATTCCACGTTATTTAGAAGGGAGAATACAAAAACTTGCATGAAATGTGAAGTTATGTATAATCATTTGTTTCAGGGTTTTTTTCTTTCTTTAATAGTCCACCAATTGTTTGAAGCTTGTCTTTTTAAGTTTATTGAAGAATCCATGGGTTCAGGTTGACTTAAAAGGTTCTTTTTTGGACACATGTTTATGCTTCTTTGAGAGAGTCAAAAGTTTTCTTTCCTTCTGACAGGGATAGTCTTATTCTTGTTGGGAATATGAGTTGTGCTTTGATTCCTTCCTTTTTAATGATTTTATTAGAGGGACACATGCTCTTCATTTGGACATTACAAGGGGTGAAAAAGTCATTGTCAAACCTGATAGTTTGGTCACCATTTGTTAAATGAGCAAGGGACCAGGCAGTTCTTAAAACAAGGTTTTTGTCTTGAGTATAGAAACATTTTACAATAATAGATCTTGGACGACTGTCTTTACTGGTTACAGAAGTTGTAGTTAAAGACCTGTATGCCCTTTCTATCCCAAAGGATAGTATTTCAGGTAGGTTTAGGATTTTAGGAATCCAAGAAGTAAGGAAATTAAGCATATTGTCCCCCTCCATCTGCTCCGAGATGCCATAGATTCTTATATTGTTTCTCCTGGTTCTGTTCTTAATGTCGTCTGTGTTTTCAAGGAGTCTGGTATTTTCTTGAAGAAAAAAGTCTTACGTTTTTCTCTCTTTCTGTTAACCTGTAGTCTATATCGGTTACAGAATCTTCCAAAGCAGCAATCTGGGCAGTGTGTTGTTTAAGGACTTCATTTAATAAGGTTATTTCTTTGGTGGTATTTTCTTTTATATTGTCCACTTTTTAGTTTAATTTGCCTATTTTACTCACCAAGTCTTGAACTGTAGTAAGGATTGCCTGTATTTCTGTCTTCATTGGAGTTTCTTGCTAAGAAAACTTGGAGCTGATCATCTTCCTTTGTGAATGTGGTTTCACTGTCCCTTCTATTTGGATGTTTGACAGAAAAATTACACCAATTTGTAGCTTACGACTTCTAGAATCTGATTTTAGTAGTTTCAGGTCTTTGTTGGTGAAATTAAATAAAAACTCCTGTCAGGAAAAAACGAAGACTGCAGAGCTCAAGAACTCTGCTGCTTTCAGCTTGCCATCCAAGCCACGCCCCTTCATGGCATTTTTTCTGATTGTATAAAGAGAGTTTCTAGTCAAATATAGCAGTAGTAAATTCAACATTTATAAACATGAAATGTGACTGTGGGAACAATCATGCCCACTACATTGTTTTTTTTCTAGAATTGTAAGTAGGTCATAATCATAAAAAGGGCCCTTCTGGTCCAGGTTACTCATCTGTAAAATAAACTGAATAAAAAATGAAACTTTTGACACTGTAATAAACATACCCTGTTGAGCTACTGCCTTAATTGTTTTAAGAGATAAGCACATAGGAAGCCTCTTGCTACTTCACCTGATAACCTTTCAAGTGAGTATCTGGGGTTTCACTCCTTATAAACAGGCCAGTTTAGGATTCTCATGTTTCCTCTCTCTTGAAAAAAATCATGTTATCCCTCTACACAAATGAGGAAATTCAACAGACATCACTATCTTAGACATATATCAACCATGTTCTCCCTGTCCAAAATAATTGAAAAAAAATTGCTAAACTATCTCATCAGAAAGAACTCCTGTCTCCCACATAACATGGCTTCTGTCCTTCACATAGTACAAACATTGCACTTGTAATCTATATGGATGCTGTCAATAAAGCTAGTGATAACAGCAATCTAGTCCACTTTAATTCTACAATTGTCTAAAGCCTTCAACACAGTTTGTCACAGCAAACTTGTTCTTCAGATGTCCTTGCTAGGTTTATCTCAGTCCACCCTTTTATGGGTCAAAATGTACTTGTTCATTAGGTATCATTCAGTAAAATGCCACTTTACCCCCTCTCCATACCTCTCAGTCACCAGTGGTATACTACAAGGCTCTATACCCGGTCCCCTACTCTTTAAATTTCTCACCAACATCCTCCATACATTCACATGACAGGCCTCCACCAGATGACTCCACACTCACATGTACATTAGAAAACCTGGCATACATCCAAAAAAATAGTCAGGAAGCTTTAACAGACACTGAAAATGGTGTTGTGACAACACGGCTACTACTTTTTTTCTCCAAATCCTTCTGTCATGAAAAAAAACATAATTTCAAATACTCTGTCTATTAATAATACAACCATTAAAATCACTAATCATAGCAAATTATTAGGGACGATAGTGGATGATAATGTTAAATTTGACCTGCATATACAAAATTGCTTAAAAAAAATCAACAAAAACTGGGGATGTTTGCAAAGTGAAAAACATTCTCACTAATGCAAATAAAACTATGTTAACCACTACTTAGCTCCTGCCTTCACTACTTTATGGTGCTCCCATCCTTATTAACCTCTAGGTATCACAAAAAGCAAAACTTGAACAATGCTATAATAAAGTTTCTAGATTTGCAGCAAATACTCCTTTCAGAACCCACCAGAGTACAGCACTAAAAAGCCTAAACTGGTTAGCACTACCCCATCAACTAACATATACACAGCTTTTTACCACCTATAGAATTATCCAGCATCTATCTACCTGCCTGGCACTAATTGCCATTCTACACAACTATGTTCCAACTCATTCATTATGAACCAATGACCAAAAACTTCTCTGTTGTCAAATGTATCAAATCTGCTGGGTGGTCTCCACTCATTCCAGGTTGCTAAGACCTGGAACTCCTTACCTATATCCATCAGGTCAGTACTCCCCAGGTCCAATAATACCATTCTGAAAGACTTCCTAGCCAAAATCTGGCCCTGTTCTTGCTCAATTCTCAGGATAAACTAAATCCCTAAATATGAGCAAGTACCTGTTTATACCTTACACCTCCTTACTGCCTGATCTTTGCTCATTTCCTAACTTTAGTCAGTTTCTCTCCTCCGACTCTGTCTAATTATACTGTAACCCTTGTTTTTTCTCTCATTTTGCATTGCAGTTCCTGTTCATAATTTATCTTTAATTTTTCTAAATTGGATACATTTCTCTAAGTATTAAATTATTGTTGTAGAAGTTGTATCTGTTTTTAACCAATGTTTTCACATTATTTCTAATTCAGTGTAATTATTTAAACTGTAGATTTTTTTATTATTTTTGAAGCTTAAAATCCTGCAGTTACCTATAAGGGCCATGAGATTCAGTCATGTCTCGGATTAGGAGTATCACTGCACCCTTTCTTTTGCACAGTTCTAGTTACCGGTGCCATGTTAGCTTCTGTGGTGAAGCAAACGTTTTATTCTTGTCTGGCTGCAAGGGAGCAAAGTTACTTTCTAGAGAATTTTCCAGCAGATTCGATTTGGTCAAAGAAAGAAAGAAGCCTGGAGACAATTCATTCCAGATCAGTCTTTTATTCAGTGCAGTTAGGCAGATAAGTGCTTTCTGAGACAGTGATCAACTGAGCTGTAATTTATCATGAACAATATAAGGGGGGTAATAATCTTAACTACACCCCCTGGGCATGCTCAGTTGTGATACATACATATGGCGTGATCGTGATTTGTAATTATTCATAAGTTGATCCAAGGCACATGGAAGGTTCACTTTTACCCTCAATTTTATCATCACATTGAGTGATTCATGTTTTTTTCAGGAATACACAATGGTTCTTCCTTTTCGCTCAGCCTGGATAGACTAATCGGCTTAAACTCAAAGGGTTATGTATAGACCCATGCCAAACCAACAAGGGTAAACACAGCTGATTTGTTTTCTCTGTGGCCTAGTAAGTAACCTTCCTGCTTCAATCTCTGCACTGAGCACCTACAATATCGAGAAGCTCTTTATTTAAATGCCACCACAGCTTGGCTGTCAGGCATTTGAACAGCTATGTAGGTACACTTGTGGACATGGCAAACACAACCCAGATACAGTGTTAGACATCTGTTTTGGTAAACATAGAGAGACCACTTCCAATATAATGTTTTGGTCTTAAGTATTTGTTTTTTTTCCTTTTCATGTTTATTTTTGTATTTTGATAGGTTCACTATTATTCCCTGGAATGTACCCTCCTATCCATATAGGCAGATCTGATGTAGCACCTCTGTAGTGAAATAATGTTTACTGTAGGCCTCATTAAAAAACATGCTTCTTTTACAACTTACTGATTTATTGAAAATGGAATATTGGCAAATGTGTTTCTTAATATGCATATTATTCCCAAGTATCCAGAAGGACTGAAAAACTTACGACTACTATATATTATGCTGCTTATGTCTTATAAATGATTTGTACATAGTGATAATGACACTTTCTACTAGGTTTGATAAGTTTAATAAAACGAGACCTGATTTTCTTTATGTTATTTTAGTATTTTTGGAATTATACCAGCAGCTAAGGGTTAAGGATGAAGGGCAATCCTAATTTCCCGAAGGGTACACACCTCGGCCCCTCCCATAATTGAGGCATGCCCAGGGGGTGTAGTTAAGATTAGTGCCCCCCCTTACATTGTTCATGATAAATTACAGCTCAGTTGAACACTGTCTCGGAAGTCCCTCATCTGCCTAACTGGACTGAATGAAGGACTAATCCAGAATGAATTGCCTCCAGGCTTCTTTCTTTGTTCGATCAAACCAAACCTGCTGGAAAATTCTCTAGCAAGTAACTTTGCTCCCTATCAGCTGGACAATATTGCTTCACCATGGAAGCTAACATGGCATCGGTAACTAGAACTGTGCAAAAAAAAAAGGGTTCCACAGTGATATTTCTAATCTGAGACGTGACTGACTCCCACTGCCCTTACAGGTAACTGTAGGATTTTTAGCTTTACTTTTTGATTGTTACTTCCTCTGCCCACAAGCAAGGACATTGCCAGCACGTTAGTCAGCAACATCCTTATGAGAGCACGGCATTTTTCGATTATTATTTATTTTTGAAGCTTGTAAAAATTTTGTTCATAAAGTGTTTTTGTAATACTTTGAAGCCCCCCCTCCCCCAGTTCTGTGCTGAAAATGGCACCTTTCCCAGTTAGACTTTCTCTGTAATCATATGTCACTAAATGAAATAAATAAATATTCAATCATTATCTTGTGTTATTTAGAAGCATTTCTGAATTATCAAATATAAGTATTGTATGTGGGTCTATTCATGAGATTGAATAATGAAAATATCAACTTACCTTTCATCGACATGGAAATGCTGAAATTGTACTTCATTGTATGGCCAAATCACTGATTTCTTTCCAAGGGAAAGAAATCGGTAGGCCAACAACGAACACCACATAAAAATAAACACTTTTAAGTGGGAGGCTTTCCCCAGCCCAACCCCCAACGTAGGGGGCTGTGCCCCCCACACTGCCCTACCTAAATATTCTAACTCCGAGATCGCACTACAGTCGGGGAAAGGGCAGATGTAACAGAACGGCCAACCAATTTCTTTCCCTTGGAAAGAAATCGTGATTTGGCCATTCGATGAAGTGCAGCTTCAACATTTCCGTGTCGATGAAAGGTAGGTCGATATTTTTAGTATTTGATTTCATGATATACACCCTTGTATGTTGTTCTGTGAAGACTTAAATGTCTGGACCAAGTGTGTGATATCAAAAGGAGCAGAGTACTTCTTTCCTCGGTGGAGTGGAAAATGAGACTCAGAATATGAAAATAAGAAGCTCCTTGTTTGGGCTGCAGAAATACGTTTAGTTTGCAAAAATGCTTTTGTTCTCAGTGATAGTTCACACACTTGGCTTCAGAGTTTCACTCTTGGGCGTTCCTAACCAAGAATTGTGGAGAAGATATGTGGTTGACTAGTTGTAAAAAAGGAGCTGGAATATGGCCTGATTTTAACAGATAGTATCAGTTTTACAAAGTTCATACATGGCAATACAAAGTGTTTGAAATGCATTGTCTGTCAAAGAACTAGGAGTTCTACCCATCATACTAATATTACTATTAATAATTTTAATACAACTAGTATGACTAAAAGTAATAATAATAATACTAGAGTATTACCCATCAGTGCTGAGTACCTCCCTCTCTTGTAGTGTACAGTGTTGCCCTGTAAAGTGAGACAGACAATGAAAGACTAAACCTTATCCACTTTGCAAACTAAAATCAACAATTTTTTAATCAAAAATAAGGATACACAATAGATGTTGACTTATGAAAAACAACAAAAGTACTTATGTACTCACATTCAGTTGAGCTTTCCAAGTAGGCTACAGTTTTATATTTATCAAAAGGCTGACTTGCGATCAGAAAGAGTTATCAGCAAAGTTCTAATACTTCCCACAGGAAACCTTTATATTTATTATATGTTTTGTTTTTCTACTTAAAGTCCTCTATTTTGCCAAGTATCAGTGGTATTTAACATCACAAGTGAACGATTTCTCTTCTTCGGAACAGAACAGATTGGAAAGTGGTAACTGCCTTATTTCTTGAACAGGCAGAGCATAGCCTTTGCATTCCTTTCCTCATGAGTGCCCAGTTTAGGGACCTGGCACCATATCCCTAAATTACTAGAATGAAGGGGGTTGCAACAGGCTAAGAGTGTGCACAGGATCACTGTAGGAAGATGGTCGCCTGACACAGGATGACAGTGATCACTGGTGTAGGAACACATAAATCTTTCATCAGGATTTCTCGTGGTCATGCCAAGCAATTGCCTTACTGGAGCTTAACTTCATTCTTAGATGGTGGAGCTGTCATGTGTGATGTAAAGCCGGCCCGCTATGTTTTATTCATTCTTAAACCACTGGCTGCCTGATTGAACTACCTAATGATTTCCCTTGGCACTTACTCAAATTGTGCCATCACTGGAATTTAAGAAGTAGCTTTACCTTGCAAAACCTGTTTCACTTCGTATGTTATATTTACTTCATAAATGCCATCTATAGACTTGGAATGCAAATGTGATATCATGTTTTCAGCTGAATTGAAGTAGCAATCACTTTGATTGCTTGTTTTTTTTTTTTGAAACTGTGGCATATGTGTAAACAAAATAAATAGAAAATGTATAATTAATTTTAACAACTTCATTAATATCATTTTATTTACTATTTGTTATCTAACAGGTGGGGTGATCTGTGATTCATTTTCAGCTAAGATGCAGGCCATGAGGGCAAATGTAGGTGGGATGTAAATGTGGATGTATATTAAGTTTACTATAGCAAGCATGTTTATAGAAGGTAGAAAGAAATCTGGATAAAGCTCATGTAAATAGAAACCATGTAAATTTCACAGAGAGAGAGAGAGAGAGAGAGAGAGACAGAGAGAGAGAGAGAGATCTGAAGTCAGTACTGAACCCATGACTTTAGAGCTGTGAGGTTGAGGTTTTGCTGCTGAGCCATCCCCATAAGACAGTGATAAAAGATATAGACAGATTGAAAACATTCAAAACAGTGATCAACTAACATTGAATGCAGCAAATGAAATTGCGGAGATGGGCATGACAGAGGGTGTGTGTGTGTGTGTGTGTGTGTGTGTGTGTGTGTGTGTGTGTGTGTGTGTGTCTTGGAAGGCAAGCATGAAGTACAGTAGAAATATTCACATATATCAAAGATATCATTTGGAGCACAAGACAAGATTATTTCAGTGAAAAAGTATGAAAAATCATGGATGAGGAAAATAAGTTGAGACTGATGATATAAAACCACAGAAAAGAGAGGTATTAGAATTTAAGAATTTGCGTGCGTTGTGTTCCATCTTACTAAATGTATTTTTAAGATAAAAGCACAATCAAACGTGTAGACATTATATCTCACCTTTGTTTACTTCACAGAACTGAGAAGCACACAGCAGTTTGTGATATGACATCACAAAACAGCGGCAGTATTCTTTGTCGAATGGATTATGGTTGACTCACTGCATACTGCTCAACTTGCAAACACTGAAAAAAGGAGCAAAGCTCCTTGCAAAGTAGTTACATCAAGCCAAAAATCGGTACATCTAATTATCATGGAATTTGAACACCAAATGACACATAACCCTTCCTGCTTCTACTAGGGATGCAGGATTCTACTCAGAAATATGTGCTTAAAAACGAGAGGGACAACAGTGATGAAAAATATAACACATTATCAAAGAGACATTGTAAAATCTCTAAACATTAAATGTATTGGTAAAATCTACCACATGAGGTTATTCATTTTTTGCTTCTGAAAAACAGAAATGTAAGATACATGTCCTCTTTCTGTAAATTTTGTTGGAAGTAGTATGTTGGTCATGTAGTGCGGTTTTCTGTGTAATAGACATCTTCAGAAATCACATGTGATGAGGGGGAATTCAGAAAGGGAATTAAAGGGGTAGATCAAGGCTAAAAGTAGGGACATACCTCCAAAAATGGGCACCTCATGTACAGGGGTAAATCAGGCCTGAAAATAGGAATGTTCTTCCAAAATAGGGACAGTTGACAGGTTTGATAGTCTCATGGAATCTTGATTCCCTGATTGAGGAGGCGGGATGAGATATGGACCTGCCTCTCTGCATGAGCCAAGTTTAAACCTGCTTTGGAGTTTCATTGAATTGAATTTTGATGGTTTGTGGTCAACATTCAATGAGATGACAACAAACTGTTTTACAAAAGTCAAGCAACTGCACAAAACATATTTCCTAGCAATATACTGTAACATAACCTGTCACTTTTTGTAGTGAAAATACAGTTATTCTGAATGTTTGAAAACTGATTTTCTGTGGTGTTCTTCTCCTTCTGCTGCATGAATATATGAATACACAATGCAGAGACACACACACACACACACACACACACACACACACACACACAGACACACACACACAGACACACACACACACACACACACACACACACACACACACACACACACACACACACACACACACACACACACAGACACAGAGACACACGCATACTTACTGTGCATATAGCACTTTGCGCCTACTCATAAGTGATATAATGACATGAACTGAACAATGTGCGCGATAGTTGACTGGAGTGTCTCATGTTGAAGCTGAAGGAGGTTTGGGCAGTACGATGCCTAATAGCCCCAGAGTTCAGCCCTGCACTATGTCTGTGTGTAGAATACATGTCCTTCCTGTGACTGAGTTTACTTATTTTGGTACTCTAGTTATAGCTTCCAAAACATTCAGGTTGTTGACCTCTAAATTTTGCATATAAATTGCATTTTTCAGTTGCTCTTGTGGCCCTGGTCGTGGCTAAAAAATGTCAAAAGTAGGCAAGTCTACCTGTTAACAAGTAAATAAATTAAATTAAAACATGTTACAGACCCTGGAATATTCAGACAACCAGTTACAAATCTCAGGAAGTTGGTCCAGGTTTCCCCAGTACTGCACACTTGGACACTGCAATCTGGCAGACCAGGAGTTCCTCCTGTCTCAAGTGTTCACACTTGTAACTACAGTAATTTAATTCTGTTTGGAAAATAACATTTCCAACATAAGAAACAAGAAAATATTTTAAATGTTTTGTAAGAAATGTGTATTTGAAGAGGGTATTGAAAGATGTGCATTATTGCAAGCCAATTGAAGTGTTACAACTATCCCTTCTGAAAGCCGTGTTCCTCTGCCCCCCCCCATCTAGCTTTGTTTTCATCTTTAGCATCCTTTTGTGCTTTCTTCAGCCTGCATTCTGTAACTCTCTGTAGCAGTTTCTGAGAAAAAGAATTTTCACACAACTTAACACACTTCCTGCTTTTACAAAAGAACATTGTCATCAGTTGTCAGGCTGTCTCTGTATTAACGTACTCACGGCATTATTTCTAAGATGTAGGTGCATTATCAGGAAATAATCAGGCAGCAGTTAGTTGTATCACAAAATATTTTAAATGGTGATGTAGCTGTCAGCCAGAGTTCCACCTTATAGTGAGCCAGAATGGTATATAGTTCCAGAACTACTAGTAACAAAATAAAGGTTTTCTTGTTGGGTAAACTAAGGTGAGCAGACCACAGCACTGCAGTGGATCGATATTTAATGTCAGCAGAGCTTTGCTCCCTTTGCTGAAGAGTGAAGGTTGCAGCAGAGCTGGAAGGCAGAATGTGGATCGACCTTTCCTGCAAGGTGTCTAGACTCATGTAATATCAGAAGCTGTGAAGCATGAGCTTTTTCTTTGCACATGTTATTTGCATGAAAGTAGAAAACAGAATAGTAGCAAACATGTAGTATACCATTTTTACAGGCACTGCCACTATTGGAAGACAGAGCGCAGGCCGGAGTGATGAATTGACTTTAACAGGGAAAATGATGGATTTCAGAGTGAAGTATTGGCTTGGCAGCAGTAGGGAGGCAAAGCCTGCTACAATGTGTGAGCTAAGTGCAGACTGACAGCACATTATTTTGTGTTGCCAGGCAGTGGGACATTAAATTAGTCAAAATGTCATTCAGGTAATATGACAGTACTCCTGGTGTTGAAGTCCAGCAAGCACTAATTTCAAGTTATTAAACTGCATGCAGCAATACCTGCATTATTATATTAGTTCACAATGCACAAGTATAACAGTTAAGTAGTAACAATATTCAGGGTGGGATTGTGATTTCATGCACAGCAGCACTGAAGCAGTAGTAATAATGTTGTCAGTTGTAGGATTTAATGAATACATTTACTGTATGAGCACAGAATAACAGCGGATTGAAAATATTCAAGGCATTCAGTGTTAAGCTGTGGACATATTCTACTTTAATTAATATACATTTCCCTCCAAGTAAGTCAGAAGCATTTCATCTGTATGTTATACAATAAGAAAGGGGGTCAAAACAACACTGTGGTGTAAGATTGAGGTGGTGCAGTATAACAGGTAATGTGTGTTAGGTACAGGTGAGCTATCTTACCTGGTGCCAAGATAAGTAACATGCAGGGGAGTCCTCTTAAGACATATGTTTTGTTATGGCTATTGTGCAGTGAAGTAATATGTCTGCGTCATTGTACAGTTCCTGCAGAGAGAGAGAGAGAGATACCATAACAAGTGCACATGCTTTAATATTCATAAACCAGTGGTGGCCTTCTGATCTGGATGTTCTTTAGTAAACAAACCATAAGTAGAAATATACAAGGATCGGGAACAGACCTCTAAAGCTGCATTATATTTTCAGTTTACTTACAGGTGCATTTGCTGTGGATGATTTGATCCCAAGAATTTTGATCTTGCAGGAGATCACTGGCAAAAAAAAAATCCGTTTTGTATTTAGGAATGGCATTATTTTGTGTTGCAGAAGTTGCTTGGTGTCTGTCTCTCCTTCTTCTGATATCTACCATTCTTTTACTCAGCATTATCCATCCTGATGCCATATGACTTGGTATAGGCATACCAGATGCTCTGTTTTCCACTGTCAGCACTCCCAGCATTGAATGTGCCAATGTGCTCCATGCCCATCCTTTCACCATTGATCCTGCCAACACCAGCTTTCTCAACATTGGATTCAACACTGGGGGATTCTGACACTTGAAACTTTAATTCCTAGATACTCCACTACTGCAGTTGCCTCTGCCTCAGGGCAAATGCATCTGGCACTGACTCATATCCCAATCCCTTTAGACCTTTCTTTTGGAATGTTTAAGCCTTTATCTGACATTGTTCCATCTCTATTGCCCCAGACCCTGTTTTTCTGGTTTGCATGGCTTCTGTAGCCTCCTGTACAGAGGCCCTACTCTAAAAGAGAACTGTCTTTCTCTGACTCTCATCCTTCTGCTAAAAGATGCATTGAAGGCAGCATCAAAAACAACGCACTTGGATAACCTATTTGATTTTGTAACTGAAGATTTGGATGAGGGGCAAATGTGATCTAACTCTCCAGTTTCACCAATAGAGGATCACAGATTTAGAGAATACTTAAATATAATGGAGGAAGAAGAAAGTTGACCAATGGACTCGGTCATTTCCCCAACAACAGAGCGTGCCCAAGGCCTACAGGTTTAACCCTGCCTGTCCCCATCGGAGATTCCTTTGAGACTGGCATAGACCTGTTAAAGGAAACCACTAGAATGGATTGTGACAACCTAGACACAGAGGTCCCTGTGCCAAATATCAGCAAAATATTATGACCCTGTAAGGATTACACAATCTGGATGCAGACACCAAGCTAGATCCATTGGGCTGCTGTCCATCTTGTTTACAGAGAGTCCTGTAAACAGACAGCTTTGGAAACCACATGTTTGTATCGTCCCTTTTTTCCTGGGAAGCATTGAGCTGCCTAACAGTCACAGTGCATTTACAGAGAGATCTTAACAGCAAAATGAAGTTGACTGCAGGAGTTACTGAATGGGCCACTAAAAAGAAAATCTCAAAGCCCAGGCCGCTACCTCCTCATATATGGAAAAGATTGTGGTCCATGTTCTTCATTATGTGACTAAAGCTGTAGCCAGTGAGGTGGGATTCTGCATTGCATTATATCCGCATTCCTGGCTCCTTTTAGCAGACATATTAGAGGACACCAACGTGACCTTCAGTGGCTTCTGCTTGATGAAAATGTAAAGAGGCACCTAAAACATATGGATGACCAGGGAAAAAGTGTGGCTGATATGGGTGTCAGGTTTCACCATCTACAACATGCATACAAAAGGAAACTATATACACAAAACAATATACAGGACCTAAAACTTTGTGTGGTTTGACATTTGTCCAGAGCAATGCCAACAGGATGTTGCTGGAAGGGGGTAGTCTCTGCAGTCTCACTTCTAGCTAAGTTGTACTTCCAGAGAACAAGGTTCTTAGCATACATCACACGACCCATTGACTTTTCCTCCTGGACAGAAAATGAACTTGACGTAATGATATAATATGGACCTTCCAGAGGAAAGGCTGTAGCTGCAGCACACAAGTGGTCAGTCTTCCCTTTGCTTTTCCTTTACTTACTTGATGTTCATTCAAAACATTAAACTCTGCAAAGCCATTCATATGCTAGCTACAAGGCCAGTAAAAAGTCTTAAATCAAACAAAGCACATACAGCAGAGTCCATTCTAAGATGACTCACTTTAGTAATCACAGCTGACTGTCTTCATACCTCAACCAGAAAAGGTAGATTACAGCTACAGTTCTGAAGTTAACCAGAAATACCAGCATTAGCAACTATTTTAAGCATAACAGTGAACTAACTGACAAAAAACCCCAGCAAATTCTGAAACTTACTGTTATACTTTTTTTATGCATACTAACTCTGAAAATTACTGCAGCATGGAGAAGAGGAACACTTGGCGATACTGCACTGTGGGAATTTGTATATACGTCACTCCGATTTGTAATAAAATTCTCCCCTGTTGTAAGGGTCTCCTTTACATTCTTTAGACTTTCAATGTGCACACTTGCAGATATTGAAACAATGGCAGGTGTTTTAGTTAGGTAAATCCTAGGAGTTTATGATATAGCTATCTGACTAATAATGATTTTCCCTGTATAAATCAGCACTGTGTTAAAGTTACTGTAGAAATCAATTAGGAATGCCTACTACCTGTGAAAAAAGCAATGGAAGGTTGCCTTTCTTGAACCTGGTGAAGGAGATGTTCCTCACAGTTCTTTATAATTTTCACACTCCTTGAATGTGTTTTCATCTTTTTACATGTATTCATTTTATGAGTACAGGCTAAAACAAGAATCCTCATCTATTCCTCTGTAACGCACTACATGGACAACATTTGTATACTTTATTTAACAGAACATTTCATATGGGCATTTGGCTTCTGGTTTGTCAGTTTATTCCTTTCTGCACTTAAGAGCTAAGTGCCATGAATGCAAACTACACTATTAGAAAAGTGAAAAGAAAAACTGTGTAGAAATTCATGCTTAGTTTCAACAAACATCTGAATATCTATAATGCCCACCAACCTCTTCGAGCAAGAAATCAAGACAAATAAAATAATGGATGGACAAAGGCCCAAAAATAGAGACAGGTTTTAAATATTGCTTTTATAAATTAAGGGTTGCTAGAATAACAGCATTTTCTGAAGAATATTAAGTCTGAAAGTAAAATGGATGTCATTATTGACTTCAATCCTTAGTGATTTGCCAGAAAACCACAAATTTTATGAGGAACAAAGAATATGAAGCAAACAATATGGACATTCTGCAAACATCTGGACAGCTGAGAGGTATGATAACCTGCCAAGATGAATAGAGTGATGCTGTAAGTTCTAAATGACATCATAAAATATCCTATTGTGAATCTGTAGTGATTCTCTTTATATCTGAAACACAAATATATAAATGGTTGTAAATGGTATTTTTGTTGAAAATTGTTGAACTAAGAATGTAAGATGACACCATTAAGCATCCAACAAACTAAAACAATCAGCAAAAAGAAAAATCTAGCAAGGATAGACTTTCCACTGTATGATTCCGTAAACCTCTTGTATTTGAGGCACTATGGGATATATGTTGTGCTGATGATGCCATAAGAAGGCTGAAACATGCATGTCCACAGCTAGTGAGGATTGGCTTTATTGGCCTGAATTTGTCCATAAATAGACTAAAATAAAAAAAGTCATGGACCTTCAGAATTGCCATATAACTGAAACACCTGATATCCTTACAGGGTCATTTACATATATCCCATGTTGCCTGTAATATAAGAGGTTTAAGGAATCACACAGTGGAATGTCTAGCCTTACTAGATTTTTCTTTTGATTTTTGCTGATTGTTTTTTTGTGTGATCTCTTTACTCATTGTTTTAGTTTACTGGTTGGGATATTTTGCAGAAACCCTAATGGTTATTGATATCAGCTTGGTATGAGTACCCTGTGTGTTTCTAAACACTAATCAAGCATTCCTCTTATGCAGTGATGTTGATGGTATAAACAGGTTGAAATATGAATGTCTGCAAGAGTGGGGTTTGGCTTTATTGGCCTGAATTTAACCATGAATAGATTTAAAAAGACAAAAAGTCATGGAGAGTCAGAATTGCTATAAAGTTTAAACTCCTTAAAGGGTTATTTATATGTAACCCATGTTGCTGCTAATACAAGCAGTTTAAGCAATCACACAGTGGAACCTCTAGGCTTACTAGATTTTTTTTATTTTTATCATTAAATACCCAGAATACACTCAATAGTGAATTTATGTCCATCTACTTTAGAGGCTTGGGAAATAGAACATTGTGATTGACTATGAATGTTTTGTTAGGTGAATATTAATATGTACATAGACTCCAGCCATGTGCTGGCCAAGGCACACTAATCCCATCACTCAGTAATTTATAAAGAAACTGTTTTTGTTTCTTTTGTTACTGTTGGAAAACCAAGGAAAAGAAACAATTGTCATCTCCTCAATTTATGCACATGCTCTTGTTGTTTAAACTCTCCTTTTATGAACTCCTGATTTGGAAAGATAGTTCCCTTTCAGGAGCTGATGTGAAAATATGTTTTTCAAAATTTCTGCCAACTCTTCTATATGATATTAAAAGCCCATTAAACCTTCTCTGTAGCAATCTTTTCTTTTTGATTAATATCATTGGTCCTTTTGCTGGAGCTGGTATTCTGTGTCAGCACTAAAATCTTATAGTTTAGAACTTAATAATCTTTTATTACTTGTTTTTTGGGGGGTTTACAAGTTAGATTGCATATTTTATTTGCTGAACAAACAAATATTGGAGGCTAAACAAAACATAAAAGTATTAAAATGCACACTTTGTTGTAGTCCTTGCTGGAACAGGATGTGAGCTCTGTTAGCACTCATTGATGCTTTTTTATGTTAATGCATTTTTCACTTCAAGGCACAGACTGAAACCTTGTAATCACAATTATTATCTTTACCCTGCTTGCATTCATGTTAATGCTCTGCTGCAAAGGATTCTGCTGTCGGTGTACTATGATGGGACATGGGTACCAGGACATGTTTGAACCTCTGAGGGTTTTACCTTGTTTAACGCTAGTCTCTGATTGGGTTGCTGAGTGCAGTGTGTCCAAGCAGGCCAGCAGTTGCATGCACTTCTACAGGCATGCCTGGATGGGAGATAGGAAATTCACCCTGGGGATCACATCAGTCGCCCTGCTGGACAAGGGTCCTGGGAAGTAAATATTGTGGGAAGAAATATCCAGGGAATTGTTATGGCTAGGCTTGTATAGGCCCCAGGGCCGACAGCCTAGTACCAACCTATGAACCTCAGAGCATTAAAAATCACAGCCAATGATCAGAAAGAAGATCACTTTCTTATTTGTCACTATAGACTCTCTTTATATACTCGACCCTATATAGTTAATGGTAGTAAATCTTTGTATAGACTTAGTTTATGTATTTAATAAAGAATGTACCCATAAACAGGTCCGACTTTGTGAGGAATATCATACATCTAGGAAGGGCAAGGCCAAACTGATGATCAAAATATTAGCACTATGCTTAAATCACAGGACTTGACAGCTATGTCCATAGGTGCAGACTTAAAATGCTACTGGGTTCCAGTCAAACGGTGTTTTATGAAGACATTGGTGTAGTTGGGAGAAAATGTCTTACTCTATTAGCATGACTTTTTTTGGATCAGCATTATTTCCTTCTCCTTGTTAGTTCAGTATAAATGTACTAGGTTCATAGCTTCATCAGTGTGTACTAGGCTAACAACCACTAGGGCCTTTTGAAACCTAGCCATGCATCCTAAATCTCTTACAGGTTCTGGTACCTTTGATGAATGTATGCAGGGGCATGGGAGATGAAACATTTACAATCAGAGGACAGGAAGATGAACAATTTGCCAGATGTGCCCATTACAGATATATATGCCAAACCCAGGATGAATTTCCTGTTCCCCATCCAGTTGTTCAAGTTACACTTGAATTGGGAACTCTACTTCAATAGATGGGAGCCTGTTCCAGAGAAGGGCTGGTCACTAGGATACATAGCTGTCTCTCCAGAAGGTCCTATTTATATCACAGTTCAGGTTTAAGTCTTTAGAATGGGTAATTCTGGTGCTGTTTGTTTTGTTGATATGCAGGAGGACCATCAGGGTGTGCTCCAGTAATACCTCAATAGCCTGTAGGAGACAGAATACAGGGGTAGGCCTTTGATGCGGTTTGCATAGGACATGTTACTTACACCCTGTATTCTTTTAGTGAGGAACCTTTGTGGATGTTCCAGTTGTCAGTGCCTGGTTAGGTGCATACCAAAGGGGGTATTTTACTCAATGATACATCTGATGAATGCTAGATACAGTGGAACAATAACCTCCTTGCACTTAGATGCCATACCTTTTTTTATAAGTAACACAACATAGAATGATGTCCTCACTACTGTAGACACATGATGGTCAAAAGCTAGCTTACTTTCTACATGTGTCTCCAAGTTCCTGACTACTGGGTTGACTCTTAGGGATGTGTTGTCAATATGATAGTTGCTGAGGTGGATGACTTCCTGTACGATACTGTTATGCATGTTTTGGCATTTTGTTTTATTCCATGGTTCTAACACAGTTATTTCTCTGTGTCAACCCTTCCTGGAAAGCATTAGTACCAGTGGGGGATTCTATGACTGCTCCTAATTTGCATTAGTTTGCAAATTCGGTCAGCCAGAGGTCCTTGATGTCTGCCTTGACCTCATAAAAATAGATTTCAAAAAGGAGCAGAATAAAGGAACAGCCACAGGATTGATTCCTGAGGGTATCCACTGGTGACTGGCTTCTTTGTAGAGGTGGACTCCCCAGTTCTAACTTCCTGGATCCTGTCTGTGAGTGGGCTGACTATCCACTGGGTGAAATAAGTGTTTATACTTAACCTCTTGAGTTTTTCAAAATGCCAGAGCTGGGTACTGTGTTAAATGCCTTGTCCAGGTTAACTCATTGCATTCGAGTGACACCTCCATATGCATCTGCAGTTAATTCCTACTGATGCCTCTAGGCGTCAAATATTGCTTGTTCATATTTGCATCAATAATTCCAAAACTACACTATGTACAAGGTTTTCAAAGACTTCATCTTAAAGCTTACATAATAGCAAACTCAACTGTATTAATATTTGACCTCTGTCTAGTGCAGGTAAATAGATATTAACTGTTTTTATGGTATTGTGTTCACATTTTTCTAACTATCTCAACAAACAAGTAACACAGACAGAACTCCTTAACCTCATAGGAAAGTTCTCAGTTAGATGAGTAAAATGTTGCTGACAGTATGTGTGCAACTTGAGTGATTGCTGAGGTATTGTAAGTTGTTTACAAAATATTACAAATTAAATACTTACTGTGTTTACTGTGAATTTTATAAAATTTGGTTTAAGACCTAAAATCTAAAGAATACCACCACTATAAAAATAGATTGTGATGAAGAGTCTACCAATTATACTTCTTTCATAACCCCTGTGGTTCCCGAAATATAAACATTTGTTTGAAATGCGAGGACATAATTTGATTCTGTCAAAAGGCTTGGGCTCTGCCCATTGCAAGCTACAGTGCAGACTTCCTGAGTTACATTGCAGTGAATGAATAAAACAGTGAGCTCTGTTTAGCTTTATCTATTGCTTTGGTGACCTTCTCAAAGAAATCCACCAGACTGAGTAGGCATGACCTGCCTTTGACAAAACCAAACCAGGTTGGGTTTAGTGTCTAGAGGTTCCATATGTCATTATTGATCATTTCCATGATAATTCTTTCCATGGTTTTGCATATGAGACTAGTGAGACTTATGGGTTTCTAGTCTCCAGGGTCTGAAGATGGCTTGCCTTTGTGCAGAGGGATGACAGTTGCTGTTCTCCATTCCTGAGCCATGAAGCCTATTTGGAAGCTATAGTTAAACAGTGGTTCCAGAGGGCCTGATAGTTCATGTTTCATGGTATCTAGAAGGCATCTTGGAATATTGCCTGGGACCATCGATGCACTGTTCTTTGCCTTAGAGAGAGCATTGAGGACCTGTTCCCTAGTGATACTGGGAGGAATTATATTTGACAGTATTTCCTGAGGGGAGGTTTGGGGGCAGAGAGGGCTAAATTTGGAGCTGAATTTGTCAGCCAGTAGGTTTGCTATATCTTCTGGCTCAATATAGGTGACTCAACAATATGCTTTGCACATGATTGCGTATTGCCTTTGAGGTTACAGACATAGCAAAATAATTCCTTGTCGTTGTCCTTGGTCTGGGAGGCTTTGGTAGACTTTATTTGTCCTCTGAATTGTTTGTTTGTTTAGTTTGATGAAAGTGCTGTCATCCTGCTGGGTGCTACTTCAATTAATTTTTGCCATGATTTTCTTACTTCTGTATATACATCCTGTTGATATTGTGATTCCACCGGGGTGGCCTATTTTTTGAATTAGTTCTGTACTTATTCCTGCTAGGTACAGCTGCCTCTGTGCAGTTATTGACATACCTCTAAAGGGTCTGTGTGAATAGTTCCACACAGGCAGCAGTGTTCTCAGAATTTAGTGCATCTTGAAATTTTGCCAGTTTATCACTTAGTAGTAGAAAGTTAGCCTTAGAGTAGTTCCTGAACATTACAGGGTTAGCTGGGGTTCTGGGTTTTATTTTTAATTCAAAGGAGACCATTTTATGGTCAGACCTTACCAGAGAGTACATTACAATATGGGCAGTACGATGCTGTCCCATATTAGTGAGGACCAGATCTGGTATGTTTGCTCTCTTGTTGAGCATATTGACAATCTGGTCACTTCTATGGGCTAGGCCTGTAAAGGCTTCAGGGCCATTAGCCTAGTATACACCTATGAACCTATGGTCTAAGGAGTTTGTGTCTACAAAACCCAGGAGTCTCTGTGCCTGTACGTTTGGTGTCATATATTATTCCCAATATGTAGTGGGGTATTTTAAGTCACCCATGAATATGATATTGAGTAGGATGGGGAGCATAAATATGTGTTATGGATTTCCTGGGTCATAGAGGGAAAACTATAGCCTGCAAGAAAGGGGTATGCAATTTTGCTTATGGTGATTTGAATGTGGAGAAGCTCAAGTGCATCATGTTTGACCAGCCTTGAGGTAAATGTATTTTTGATGTAAATCAAGACACCTTCACCTTTAGTCACTGCCTGTGTAGTAGCTGGTCTAAATGCATGGAATCTGTGGCTTTAAACCATGTCTCAATGACTGCACAGACATCAGCATTCTCTAGGGTGATGAGAGCTTATAAGGAATGGAGTTTTTTTGTTTAGACTCCTAGCAGTGAGCAGTAACATCTTTAGATTTTCTTGGTTTTGATTTACTATATTGGAAGTCTTTTCAGTTTGGTATTGCCCAAAAAGGGACTTTGGGGGAGGACAGTGTTTTAGCTAATAGTTGAAAGCCTAGAAGGGAGAGGTGCAGGCCATCCCTGGCAAAGCAGTATGGTCTGTTGGCCATGTCCTTCCATGTTGACAAGTATGCTGTCAAGTATTGCACCCCGTTAGAATGACTATGGCACCCCATTAGAATGACTGCTGCATCCCCTTAGAATGGCTGTGGACTAATGTCATGTCTACTGTGATGATATGAGGTAGTGCCATCTGTGCCAGGGAGAGAGGGCAATGTATGTGTAACATATGCCAGCATAGCTAGCTGAAGTTTTGTAAAGTATTTTATGTCATTTGACTATCAAACTGATTTGTACAAATGATTGTGTTAAAATGTATTTGTAAAGTTGCTTTTGTTAAAAAATGCATCAAGAGTGGGTCCTGCTGGACAGAAAAGAGATATACATGTATGTCAGACCATATTATTATAACTGATTAAATGTATATATTTTAACAGAAAATTCTGGAAGGGAAGAGGTTAATCTCAGTCCAGCTAATTTTGAAATATAGGTTGAAAATTAAATGGGTTGGTTTAGGCCATAAAGATTTTATCTTACAGGTTAAATTCTAGCCAGAGACAAAATGTCTGGGAAAACCTGGACTAGGAATCTTACTGTATTACTCTTAGGGTGAACTAATTGCTACCCTGGAAGGGTGGAAGTTTTTGAAATTGTTTTATTTCTTTCAGATGCTGTAACATATCTTAGCAAAGCACTGGGTATATGTTGTACCAGAGTCAGGTGACCAGATGTGATGTCATTCTATAACCAGCACTGAAATAATTTTTTTTAGATATTAGTGAGAGATATTCTGGAACTTTTGCAGCAAAAGTTTGGAACTTGACAGGAAAGATCTCTCACATATACCTCATACAACCTCACACCTCATCTTGGCTTGCTGTAGTAAGCAACTTAACACACTTTATCTTGTCTTGCTTTAGTGAGTAACCAGGGGACAGTAATTCTTTAGTTAGTCAGGAAAATGTAGCGAGATTAGTTAAGTATTGTTTTTCTGCATCTGTGTAAATTTATCCAGCTGTGTTATTTTTTTATATCTCCTGTGATTAAAACTCTGGTGTTTATTGTAACTAGATATTTAGTATTCTCATGTTTTCTAATTTATTATTTATTATTAAATATTTCTATAACTTTCATTGTGGCTGTTTTTTAGAGAATACTTTTAACATCTTAAGAGTACTATGCTTATTTTAGTGACACTGTGGCACTCCTGAAAACCTTGTTACATTGTTCAAATGCTACCGTTTGTGTTAGTATTAATTTTACTCAGTATAATTGGGTACCCTTGTAAGAGCCAGTAGCTGACTGGTGGCAGCATAATTACATTATAGTCTGGGCAGAGGGGGCACAGCTAGTAAATCTGTGCCAGCCTTTCCCAGTTTTGTGTGTGAGTGTGTGTGTGTGTGTGTGTGTGTGTGTGTGTGTGTGTGAAAATAAAATATTCAAGTATGTGTGCCACCTTTTTGGAACAGGGGCACAGAGCTCCAAAGTGGGCAGTGTGGAATCTTGTTTGGGGCATGGAGAGGGGAAAAAGAGTGCAGCCCCAGGTCTGGAGTGTGCTCTTAAGGGAAATTGTGCTTGGTGCAGAGAGCTGTATCTGAAAATACAGTGTGTATCCATTTTTGCTCCTAGTGGTCATCCCTCACTGGTGATTGGGATTGAGGATCCTTGATTACTGGCCCGGAGTATGGACCATCACAGCTACAGCTAGGTGAATGTGGCTCACCAGCCTGAAAGTGTTAATAAGTACTTGTTAATGTTCATTCAGAATGCAGTCGGCTAGATCACATGTATGCCCTTAAGGCTTAATTTGCATAGCTCCCATGATGGCTTTCCCAAAGGAGGTTTGGAATTAGTTGTAATAGTTTCTTTGGCTCCTCACTGAAGTCTGAAGGATAACATTGCCAAATCCAAAGACACTAGAAAAAAAGATGGAAAATACAAAAGAAATTCAAATATCGAACAGCACTCTTCTCTTTTAAACTTTTTTCAGGGGAAACAAGCTCCCCATACCCCTGAAAATATATATATATATATATATATATTTATATGTACACATATATATATAGATATATATATCTATCTGCATATATATATATATATATATATATATGTGTGTATATATATATATATATATATATATATATATATATATATATATATATATATATATACCAACTCCAAGTTCACCATACCTTGGAAAAAAGGGAAAATTCTGAGAAATGACAATATTAGATTTAGTATATGTAGGCCTAGATTTTCAGACATTCTGTCGCCACATTTGGAAATGCAAGTCCGGAGATTTTAAATGGTTAACATTTTTTCAAAGACGGTACTCTGTTTTTCCAGAGCCTTTCTGGTTTAGTCCTTAATGCATTTGCTTTGGGACTATTTGCTTTTTATTTTATCCATTAGTTACACTGTATTTCTTAGCTGAGTAATATGTATTCACTACATTCTACTTGGTAGTACAGTAGGGCATTCACAAAACTGTACTCCTTGACAACACAGTATCACTATACTCCTCGCACTGTACTCCTTGTCAGTGGTTTTCAAATGTGTCCTTTACTTAAGGAACAAAGTAGGGTGTACAGGAAATCATTTTGTAATGACTTTTATTTGTGGCTATTAATGAAAGTCACAAACCAGCAAATGGATACAGTACTGGAAAATGCAAGATCCATAAATACTGTTTAGCTACCAGGACTGATTACTTTTCTTTTCTTGTAGTACTGAAATATATATATATATATATATATATATATATATATATATATATATATATATATATATATATATATCTATATATATCTTGACCGAGTAATACTTGATGTCACCTTTTTCAGACTGTAAGCCCTGGCATTTCCCTTCTACCACAGTTATTTGCACCACCTAATTATAGAAAACTATATCTATATTTTGAGTAACGTCGTGAGTCCATTTGTCTGTATTTGTTTAAAGCAAGAGTAACAATACAGTCTTTGTCTGGCTGACCAGAGGATGATTCCCAAAACTTCCACTGGAATATTGTATGACTATCAGAAGGCTGCTTCACAGGTTACATGGCAACCAGATAACTACTGAGACCAGCTATGCAAATTGTACCTTACCCCATAAATTAACAGTGCATCTGTGCATACATTATAAAATACTATAAAGGCTGGCCACTCACTTCTAGGTCATAGGTCATTCACTTCTAGGTCATAGGTTCATAAACATTTACCAAACCTTGGATCACAATGTATCAAAATCTTGGATACTGAGTTACAAAAGTATTATTCCACTCCCCCCGATAAAGTTATCAAAAATCCTCTTAAGAGCAGATAATATATTTCTAGTCTGTTCTATAATCTGAGAAGTCTGGGTGTAACGTATGCATTGTTTTATTTGTTGTGAATAGCTGTTTTCCATATTTCTGGAGTTAACTGTATGTTTAAGCCTGTGTTGCGGTAACATTTGAAATGTCAGTGGATAGTTCATTGCCCCACAGTGCAGACATATCTCCCACTGCTGTGTGATGATTTAGAGAGTAAAGTTGTAAGTTTTATTACTTGAGACATAGGGTTTATTAACAGCCTCAGTAATATATATAACAAGTATTCTCAAACCCTTTTCCACATAAGAAGAGGCTTTCACAAGTCTAAGTGAATTATAAATAAATTATACTCTTAGCACTGCTTCTTACTACATCCCAAAATACGTCACATTGTCTAATGTTTTATTTTACTTGCACTACAAAGACCAGAGGTGATATTATTATGTATTAAAAATTTCAAAGTATCTACTTTTCCATCGTGTTATTATTTAAGCTGTAGTTGAGATTTATGTAATTACGACCAAATTGTACTTTAAAGCTTCTGTCAATTAAGTTAGGACTATCATTTGCTACAGTTAGCAGGAATCAAGTAACGGTTACATGTTGTTAATATCAGCCAGAGATATAACAGTATGTTGTTATTGCTCAATGCCATCTATTTCATAAAGTTATCATGGCACACATTGAGCCTAAAGCAGAGAAGCCAATCTTGGACTGGATGCCAGTCTACTAGTCTGTCATCTCTTTCTTACACAGACACACACACACATGCTATATACATGTGGACAATTTTGAGAATCACCAGTTTACCAAAGACATGACTTTGGGAAGCAAACCAGACGACCTTATGAAAACTGACACAGACACAGGACGGCTGCACAGATTGTGCACAAAAGGCACCATTCAGGAACCAAAGTGGAGAGCCAGGTTCTGCGAGGTAGCAATGTTAACTGCAGTCTTTGTCAGACTTTGTTTGTATTTTATATCAAAAAGAAACGCTCCAAACCAGTAGACAACAGGAACCCATGGGGAGCCCATACAATAAATTTATGACTGTTATCACGTAGCCAATTCAAAACTGAAACATCAGTACTGGGATTGATACTGTTTTTAATTATATATTTAATAGCTTCACTGAGTTTAACTCTACTAATAACTTTTACATATCAATATAATTGAAATGAATATATAACCCATTGTCCATTGTTGAACACGTATTCTCACAACTGATATTTAATTTGAAATATGTTACATACCTTTAACCAAGCCATACTGACAAGAGTTTCCAAGGTCCTTCCACTCATTTTTCAGAGCTTGCTTGCTAATTTGAGGTCATAGGGAGCAGAAGAATTTCATGACTAACAACGGTTAATAGGCAGGACACACTCCTTTTCAGGATGCAAGTCCACGATAATAGACATGCACATTCATGTGCACACCACATTTACTCCAGAGGCAAATTAGAGCATTAGCCATTCACCTAGGTGCATGTAGGGATGCAGAAGGAAACCAAGGACTCCAGAAAACTTACACATAGATACAGGGTAGACATGTAGACTCTCCATGCAAAGTACCATAGCTAGGAAATGGAGTGGAGAAACAAGTTATTTGAAGTCTGCAAAGCTAACCACTGCTCCACTCTGCCTCCCTTTTATTTTATGTTTATTTTTTATTTAAAATTTGTTTACCGGGCTAGTCTAGCTGGATATATGTCCATTTTCAGTAGAGGCCCGGGGAGAAAAGCTCTACAAAGAACAGACAAAATTAAAAACAAATTACAGTTACAAAGCATTTAACGTCAGTGACAGATACATTAAAGTTTAGATAAGATAAAATACAGATAAAATACCATATCCCTTATTTTCGAGTTTGAATCTATTTTTTTTTTATAGAAGGAGAGTAACAAGAGGGAAGAGAGAAATTATTAGAATCGGGTCTTAGTACGGAGTTGGAAAAGTAATAGAGGAGAATATAAAGAGGAACAGGAGAGAGAAGGAAAGTGAAGTGAGCTTCAAGTAGAGCAGGAAGCAGGAGGTGTATCTATTAAGTCTAGCTGGGGTAACTAACATGTAGACTCTCCATGTTAGGTACCATACTAGGAAATGGACTGGAGAAACAAGTGATTTGAAGTCTGCAAAGCTAACCACTGCTCCACTCTGCCTCCCTTTTCAAAATAAAAGGACCCGTTTTCATTATTAGCTATATCTAATGAAAAGCTATTCTTTCCATAGCTTTTCACAGACTAATAGAACAGTAATTATCCCTGAAAAGAGTGAGCAGCATCAAAGGAATATAACCAAGAGGTGTTACATTTCACTTTAAGATGTCAATGTGTTTACAGCTGCTATTTGTCTGTATGTAGTGGTTCAGATAGCAATTATTTAAGGAACTGTATATGTCAGATGAATTGAAAATAAGTAGAAAATATGCTTTTAGGCATGTCAGCAATAGCTCCTGTACTGGTATAGAGTGATTCAGTAACTTTTATGGTCAAAAGAAGGAGAATAATTATTTAGGACTTTTATACATACAACAATGCAAGCCTATTATCAGTTTTTAGAGCGTCTTCTGCGTGGAGACATGCGTGAATGGGCGTACCTTCGTTGAAGGTTGTGCGTCAGGGCTGGTAACTCGGTACGTAAAAATCAACTACCAATCATTAGCGGACCGGAGTTCCGCTGTGGCGACCCCTAACCGGGAAAAGCCGAAAGACACAACAACAACAACAAAGTAGACAGAGAGAGAGAAAGAGAGAGAGAGGTACCTCAAAATTGTTTGACATTTTATGGTAAAGTAAATCATTTTGCTAATCTTTCAGTATTTAAAACTTAATACTGATGGCAACTGAATTATAACTTGTAGCTAGACATATTCTCTTATTTTTAAGAGAGTTATTTGTATAATTTCATCACTTTGGCATAGCATTCTTAAACTGCTTTTGAAACACATTTAATAGATGGGTTATTTTTATTAGTGTATCACTCAAGAAACAACATTTTTCAAACTATTAGCTGGTCCTAATACAGTATCTCAGTTATTCTTAAAATAGCTATTTATTTTAACAAAATTTGGACTGTATTATGTACTGCGTTATTGCGAACTATCTTGTTAACAAAATGCATTGTAGATTAAGTCATCTTAAACTTGGGAATTATGGTAATAACTAACAGATTGCTTCTTGTAGTTGGATGCCTTTAAATTATTTTTATTGACAAAATCTGGAAAAGCTTGCGATTGTCTGTTGTTAGAGGAATAATCAGACCAATTAATGCAGGCATAATTGAACTCACTGACAGCACTGACATCATTATTAAGAACCAGAGTATCTTGTTCAAGAAGAAAAGTTTAATGTGGTCAGTAATTGAGAGCCATATCCATGTAATACAGTAGTACTACAATAATTAAACATTGCATTAACCATAATAATTTCAGAATCCCCTGCACGTTGTATGAAATATTTAATATTGTTCTACCTCTTCCACTTTTAGCAACCTAATGATAAGTCCTAAGTCCCTGAACATAAGGAATGGTGTATAGCCATTATATCATGTTTTGGCTAATGTAAAAACAGAAAGATCTTCAGAAGTCAACAGGGCTAGCATGTATGATATCTTTTTTTAATTGCAGCTCTAATAGGCTAGCATGTATGAGATCTTTTTTTTAATTGAAGCTCTAATAATTTGTAATATATAATTTCATAGCACTGCAAAGATATTTTAAAGCTGATTCAATAGGATATGACTTTACTCCAAATATAAGTGGATATCATTATTCAAGAAAAAATCTAATCAATTTACCATTTTCTGTCAGTGGCTCATAAATGTGGTTGTGTGTTGGAGACACCATAAATGCCATCATGTACTGAACCTTATCATTTTTGCCAGACAGCAGTAGCAGGACCTACTAGATAAAGCAGGGTGTGACACCAGTGCCCTGGCCCAGCAATCAGGGAGCCTCAATCCTCACCACTAACACCAATGAGGGGCGTCTCATATAGGAGGAAAGGATAACAAATACACACAGTAAAGTGCAATTTCCCTTTGGAGCACACAGAGATCACAGTCAGCCCGGGGCTGGTTGCTCCTTTGCTCTCCAGGTCCCCAATAAGACTCCCCACTGGCACAGCTATAGGGTCCAGATCTCAGCCTAGTGGGCAAGCTAAAACCTCCAGCACCCTCTGCGTCCAACAATGCTTTGTGTCCCTGCCCAAGTAGCTGACACACACACACACACACACACACACACACACACACACACACACACACACACACACACACACACACACACTTTGAGAAGAGTTTATACAACCACACAGACACTCCTGGGGAAGGCTGGCACAGGTTCTCCAGCTGTGCCCCTTTTTCCCAGACTATTCGGTAGTACCAGCTGCCATCACCCACTAATATTTATCAGCTACTCAAAGGCCCTTAAAAGGGTGTCCAATTATTACTGTGCAATATTATTATCCAATTGGTAGTATAGCACAGGGTTAAAACTATTAGAGTGACTTTGTACAATTTAACCAAAGGCATGCAAGTACTCTAAAGAGTTTAAATTATCTTTTCAAAAACAGCCACAGTTGAAAGGGTTTAAAAATATTTAATAACAAATAGTCAAAACACAAGACAATATTTTTTTACTACATAGTGCTAGTCAAGAGTTCAGAGATCACAGAGAAATACTTAAAATAATTCAGTAGTACAGTTCTGACATCACAGAAAAACAGTCTAATATTTCTAGTTTCTAGCAATTTCTAAGAGAAAACACAAGTCTAAGATAAACTTACATGTAGAACACAGGCAGAGTGCTGATGAGTTGGATGGTCAAGACAAAAATGCTTAATGCTCTCTGATTCTCTCTCTTTTTAAAATTAACATTCCTGGTTCACATTACATCATTCGTCACACTTCCCTGGGTTACATTACATCATTCTTCACACTCCCCTGGGTTCCCAGACTAACAGAAACTACATTTATATTCTTCACCT
The DNA here is from genome assembly GCF_019279795.1 of Protopterus annectens. Lineage (NCBI taxonomy): Eukaryota > Metazoa > Chordata > Ceratodontiformes > Protopteridae > Protopterus > Protopterus annectens. The sequence continues at coordinate 183,706,783 of NC_056746.1, read as the reverse complement.
CTGGGCAGAAACCAGAGCAATAAAGGACATTTATGCATGCAAATTCTGGCCATTAACTCTGGTCTTAAAACAATAGCAAGAATTCCTTCATCTAGACCGTCCGGAGCCATGTTTACTTCAAAGGGTCACAACATGCTTTACTTGGTCAGCAGAGTGCCCTGTTGTTACATTTTTTTTCAGTTCCATGTATAACACTATTTTTACCATTTAAGACAACAAGCCTGTGGTTTACATTAATATTTACAGATGACAAAATTCTATCTGGCTAGGCTGGCAGCCTTCACCTATCTTCACTCAATCTTCACACATGGCAACATTAATTGGTGTTGATAATGGGTGACTTAAATGCACATATTAGGACAGACAGAACAGTATATGAAGACTGCCTGGGTCCACATGGGTGGGTTATGGCATAATGGTTAAGGTCCTGACCTCATAGACACAAGGTACTGGGTTTAATATTGACCTCAGGTAATTGTCTAGGCTTAAAGTGGTCATTCAAGGCAGTTAGCCTAGTATTCGGTATTCAGATATGAACAAAAGAAGGAGAGGCCATTCTAGACTTCTGTCTGGCAAATGGCTTGAAAATGGCCAACACATGGTTCAGAAAGAGAGGCATTCTTAAGATCACACACAACAGTGGCCAACATGCAACTTGTTTAGACTTCCTCCTTATAAGAAAAGGGCACTAGGGCAGAATCAGTGATTGCAAAATTATCCCCATTGAAATAGTCAACCCACAGCATAAACCATTGGTTGCCACAACTGGCTGCAAGAAGTTATCAGAGAAGGCTCTAAGGCCAGGAGAGACCAGGCTGAAGACCTGGAAGCTGACTGGAGAAAAAGTACAACAATTCAATGAATTACTCAGGGCCCTAGCACCCTAAGAACACATGCCTCAAAACAGTGTGTGTGAGGGCTACAGAACAGATATGTGGCCAAGTCAGGTATGGAAATAAGGTACATAGGGAAAGCTGGTGGTGGAATGCAGAAGTCCAGAAGGTCATCAAAAGAAAGAAGGATTGCAGGAAAAAGTGGGAGATAGAAAAGATGGACATAAGGAATACTGGTTGGCTAACAAACATTCTAAGAAAGGAGTTGCACACGAAGAAACTATGTTAGGTTGCAAGGTAAAGATAGAAAGATAAAGAAGATAGACACCCTTCATAAGGGATGCCAGCAGCAACCTGCTCACCAGTCCACAGGACATCAAAGGCAGATGGAATTAGTAGTTCCAGCAGCTTTTGAATGAAGAAACCCCCCACAGAAGCTGCACTGCCCCAGACACAGCCTATGATGACATGACAGAAGAAGAGGAGCCCCCCCCCCCAGAAGAAATAAGAACAGCACTCAGGTCAAAAACAAGGAAGAACAGCACTTTATAAGGTAAACTAAACAAAAACCTTTTAAAATTTGCCCATTTCCCCACTGTAGTGTGATCTCGGAGTTGGTATATATAGTTAGGGGTGGGGAGGCACAGTGGGTTAATTCCTTGTTGTTGGCCAACTATTACCTTTCGATTATTTTTTTTTTAAGATGATGTCTCTCTTCAATAAAAGTGATGTTTGGGGATTACTGTTTGAGGAATAACCATTCGGTGAAGTTTTTTTTTTCAATATGTGAATGTAGACCAATTACAAGTTCGCAAGAAAGCTGATCCCAGTAGGAGTGGGTGTGCATCAGCATTCAGCTCTGAGCCCACTGCTGTTCATACTGGTGATGGATTACATTAGCAAACAGGTTGGAGGGGACAGATCAACAAAGTTGCTGTATGCAGATGATGTGGCATTAGAAGCAGACTCTGAGCAAGAACGTCACAAAGGATAGGGTAATGGAATGCAAAACTGAAGGCACATGGTGGAAACTGAATACAGATAAGACAGCGGTAATGGCAGCAAATTGGGGAAATCAGAAGAAGCTGAGAATTGAGATAGAAGGGAAGATAGTGGAAAACGTTAACAGCTTCAGGTATCTGAGAGGTGTGGTTCATGAGAAGGGAAGTCTGAATGAAGAGATCAAAGCTAGAATCAGAGGGGGCTACAGCCAACTGGCATAGATTGTCAGATGTAGTCTATGACAGAAGAATGCCAAAGAAGCTGTAAAGTAAGGTGTACAAAACAGTTGTGTGACCATTACTACTGTATGATACAGAAACCTGGATAGTAAAGGCAGAGCAGATAAGGATGCTAGAGGTGATGAAAATGAAGTGCTTGAGATGGGTGGGAGGATGCACATGGTGGGACAGACGAAGAAATGAGGACATAAGAGCAGAAGTCAAAGTAGCTCCACTTGCAGAAAAAGATCAAAAAGAACAGACTACAATGGTTCAGGCACATATATAGAAAAGCAGAAGACAATCTGGTGAAGAAGATTTTGGATAAACAGGATGAAGGTAAGGGGAAATGAGGGCATCCGGCAAAGAGGTGGATGGATTATGTGAGAGAAGATCTGTGATAGTCAGGCATGAGTGATGAAGAAGGCAGGAGTGTGGCATTGAGTCGAGAGAGATGGCAAAATAGGAAGAAAGGGTTGATGATGATGCTGATGATGTTGTATGTATAAATAAATCACTCTGGCATATATAAAAAAAATCACTTTATACTATGGATAATTTATTCTAGAGTTAGAACTAACAAGGACTAAGAAAACTACACATATTAGAATAGGATCAATACTGAGGTAATGCATTGATCAATAGCTGAAGGTAAGAGCACAGAGGACTATGG